>NC_060125.1:214714348-215017378 GCF_021461395.2 Schistocerca americana | reverse complement strand
ACCCTCTGCCAAGCACTTAAATGTGAATTGCGGAGTAATCATGTAGATGTAGATGCCCTGAAATGAGAAATGTCCTACCCACTATCCTTCCCACCTCTCCTACTGTGGTATTCCGCCGTCCACCGAACCTACACAGTATTCTCATCCATCCTTGCACAACTCCTGCTCCCAATCCCTTACCTCATGGCTCATACCCCTGTAATAGACCTAGATGCAAGACCTGTCCCATACATCCTCCTACCACCACCTACTCCAGTCCGGCCACTAACATCACCTATCCCATCAAAGGCAGGGCTACATGTGTAACCAGTTATGTGATTTACAGGCTAAGTTGCAACCACTGTGCTGCATTCTATGTAGGCATGACAACCAACAAACTGTGTGTCCGCATGAATGGCCACCGACAAACTGTGGCCAAAAAACAAGTGGACCACCCTGTTGCTGAACACACTGCCAAACATGATACCCCTCATCTCAATGACTGCTTCACAGCCTGTGCCATATGAAGCCTTCCCACCAACACCAGCTTTTCTGAATTGCGCAGGAGGGAACTTTCCCTGCAATACATCCTACATTCCCATAACTCTCATGGCCTCAACCTTCCTTAGTCACTGGCCTCAGCCCTCCAGTCCCCTTCCTCTTCCCATTCCAGCACTACACAGCTGTCATTTCACCGCCACACCCAGTGTTTTAATTTCTTTTTATTTCTCTCCTTTCCGCTACTTACCCCTTCCCCCCCTCCTCACCTTCTCTCCTGCCCTCCATCTAAACTGCAACATTTCACTGTCCGCCACTCCCACCATACTATCCCTCCCCCTCCCCGCCCCAGCCTCCTCCTTACCCCCATCCAGTCGCCACTCCCATCATGCACTGGTGCTGCCTCACGCAGTGTAGTTTCAGCTCTCTGAGACTGCAGACGTGTGTGCAAGTTGCATTTGTGTGAGTGTGTGTATGTGCGTGTGTGCCTACTGCTGACAAAGGCCTTAATGGCCGAAAGCTATGATTGTGTGGATCTTTCTATTGTACCTATCGCGACTCAGCATCTCCGCTATATGGTGAGTAGCAACTTTCCTTCTCTGGTATTGTTAGTAACAATAAATTGTTTTCTATGAGTGTGACATCACAACTGTTTACATTAGGTTCGTTTGACTGGCTCATGTGCATGCGCAGTTTACTCGCGTATGGAGCAGTACCTTCTCGCACTTCCCGCTTCTTGAAGTGTGGCTGTTAGTTGTATGAGCAGTAAGCAGCAAGCAGCCAGATGGTAATGAGAAAAATTTTTCTCTCGCGCCCTAGCTGCCAGATTCGCGCATGCGCAGAGTTCTCTGAGTTGTCGTGGGGAGGGGGTTAGTCGCCACCTGACCTCTGTTTGAGTTAAGTGATTATGCTGTTTCCTCTTCGTTTACAGCTCCCACATCAATTGAAAACAAAACGTATTTCTGCGGCAGGGAGTTATCAAGTGAATTGTAATACATTCATGTAATTACGGAGGGCAAAAATATATTATTAGTTTCAGTTTTCCGATTTTTTATTATTTCCAAATTATTAGCAGTCAAGAATTAATTGCCTTGTTGAACAATGAAGTTATTTTTGTCAGTTTGCTAAAGAAATTTGTTTTTATTAATCTTTCTGCTGAGGCAATCAATTTATTTGAAACGAAGTGTTTCATTCCACAATATTGGCTAGTTCCAACTGTTTGCTGAATTTCAAGTGCACGTTTTCGTCTTCTGCCATGTATGGCATTATGCCATAATAAACAACCAAATATGAGATAGTACAGTACTGGTACTCCAAGAAAATTTACATCCCAAAAATCACACAGAAAAGCTTAATATCTGACAAAATCCCGTTGCTTTTGGAGTATCCTCTGATGTCCTGTTTCTTTTATGGCGTAATGTAAGCTCTCTTAGTGCCTTATACATACAAACATGCAGGCTTTTTACACAACTGCAGCCGCGCATGCACAATAATGCTTGTTTTCTGGCACTCTCTGGCAACTGCTAAATCGAATCTATTTCTAACAGTCTCGGGATAGTTTTGTGAACGGTGGTTCGAAAAGCATTACCAAGTAAAAACATAGCACAAAATTGGCTGACTCTCCTGAACCATTGCCCAGGAGTAGAACATTCAAAGGTGCACAGAGTGGTGACCTTGGACGCCGATACACTGGTGCAATTGTTGAATGAAAGAATTAATTACTGCTTCCAGTGTTGCCTGCTGCAGAAAATTACAAGCAAGCATGATATGTCCCTGCATGTCCTCTGAAGTTGGAATATCACGGTGCACAACGTCTTTAATGCATCCCCAAAGAGAAAAGTCCAGAAGATTTCAATCAGGAGACCTAGCAGGCCAAGTAACT
The DNA here is from genome assembly GCF_021461395.2 of Schistocerca americana. NCBI lineage: Eukaryota > Metazoa > Arthropoda > Insecta > Orthoptera > Acrididae > Schistocerca > Schistocerca americana. The sequence continues at coordinate 215,015,019 of NC_060125.1, read as the reverse complement.
GTTCCTCCTCGACCAATCCATATGGCAGTATACCTTCAGTTCAGTACACGATATGCGCGCAAGGCTTTATCTGCTGGACATCCATTGTGTTGATACCACATAAACATTCTGTTTCTTAGCAGCACTTCATCTAGAAGAGGAGGTTTGTCTGAGGAAGTTGGCATAAGCTGTACCGGTTAGACTACCATTGATGAAATAAGATAAAATAGTTGTTGTACCAAGCATCCCACACCAGACGGTAACTCTCCATTGACGCTGATGTTCCACCTGTCTAAGCCATCGTGGGTTGTCACTGGACCAATAATGCATGTTCCTTGTATTTACCTGTCCTTTGTTTGAGAAAGAACATTCATCGGTAAATAGAACATTGGAGAAGTAGTTTGGGTTATGGGAATTTGCTGCTGTGCCCACTCACATAACTGTACAGGATTCTGGAAATCATTCCCATGCAATTCTGGATGTAGGTGTACACGGTAAGGCTGGAACTGGTGACTGTTAGAATACTATGTACACTAGTTTTAGGAATGCCAATCTCATATTCAAGCTGTCGTGCTGACATGGCGATTCATAGCAACGGAAGTGAGAATAGTAACTTTGGCAGCTTCGTCTGGGCGAGGGCTACGACGATTGCGTTGTCGTGGTTTGAAACTTCCCGTTTCCTGAAGCGTCGCAACAAGGCAAGAAAACATCTATCGGGAAGGTGGCTTCTTGTCAGGATATTGCTCTCTGTACAGTTCCACTGCATGCGTAGCATTTCACCTACCTTCAACAACAACAATAAAAGAAACGTTATGTCGATGCAGTTTGTAGGAAGGACAGCCTTTACTGTATGCCTACTATATACCACAGTATTTAAAAGGACTAAACTACCCGTACATAAGAAAACAGTATTCAGTTACTGTTCTGCTAACTTACATTCCCCATAGATGAGTAGCATTTCTACCTTCTCTTTGTTGGCATACATTCTACTCGCACAACTTTTTAACTCACGATGGTTAACGGAATGATGGGTGTGCATTCTACTTATGTTTACATTTGTCCTCTGTCAATGTCAGCACTTGGATGCGTTCAATTATCCGGAGTACCTGCACTAAGCGCTGGGAGCGTCAACGTCAGTGTTATGTTATGTAACTAATGACATTGTGTTTCAGTGAATGGTACACTGTGATACATTTTTGAATAGATCTTTAGGAGAGGAAAAGAATTAACAAATAAAAAATACAGGATGTCATTTATAAAAGTCATACCACTGTTCGTATCTTTGTAAAAAAAAAAAAGAAGAAGCTACGATGAAGACAATCATGCTGATTCATGTCCTCCAGATGGCTAAAGAACATTTGTTTGAAACATTTTGTAATTTGCATTTGGACAAACAGTTATTTAGGGGGGTCAAGATAAATGGGACACCCTGTATATACATATATAATCTGCGTTTTGGAAAGATTTCTGCATATTTTCATGCTGTGTTTGGTGGAATTTGAATATATATTTTTGTAATACAAAATATGCAGGGTAATACATAATATCTAGGGTCGCCAAAGCGCAAGAAACTGCACACGAGCGTGATGTGCGGGCTGAGGCTTGGCTTTACCTGGTACTACTCAGAAGTATTCAAAAAGCGTAACACTTCATTTAGCATTACTGTGCAATATTTTGTATTTGGCACAACTTTCTTCAATTTTGCAGTATCATGGTGTCAGCACTGTTTACCCTTCGCTATTTGCCCATGGTATAAAAGTAGTTCACAAGTCCAGTGGCTGTCTGCATAAAAAGAGGCAGTCTTGTGACTTATCCTCACAAGCCTTTAAAAATGGATGGGGACGTCAGAAGAAAAAAATAAGAATTCTCAGTATCTGTTATGTGATATAAAGTAGCATAATTTACGAGTAGCGTAAATTTGCTACGGAATGACATTAAAACACCACGCAGAAAGTATATAAAGATTTAGTTGATGATAAAACCTCAAAAAATTAAAATAACTGGCAGATGGGATTCAACAAGAAGCACTTCATGCTAAATTTGCAGGCATGGAGAAAGTGATGAAATTGGGGGTATAAATAGTAAATTTTCTGAAGTTGTGCACATTATTTCGCTGACAGCCGCATTTTAAGTGCAGTCACATTCCCCACATTAAGACATTGCAAGCTGAGAAACAACTCATTTTTGATTTGATGGGGCTACATTTAAAAAGAAAATCACACTGTGGAAGGGACAAATTCTCACAAAAAATATCGTCCATTTCTCTAAGTTTGCTTACATTAAAGAAATTGCACGATTTGAAAAATTCATAATGGCCTTAAGAAATTTACAAGTATAGTTTTCAAAACATTTTGAGCAATATTACATCTGTTTTTGGTTGTTTCTGCATGTGCAGATGGAAGTGGTCAATCTGCAACATAATCCCCTTTGAAAGAAAAATTCTTTTACTTTAAAATTGTCCTTGAGGTCTAGTTCCCACATCTCGATAACGATGTTGCAAATGTCATGAAATGTTTTGATCAATTTGTGTGTGTGTGGAAGGCTGCCCTCCCCCTTCTCTATTATGAAACTTGGCCATCCCTGACTTATGATGTAGACAGGTTTATCTAATTCTGGTGAAGTTCATGACCTGGGAGTTTGTAGGTGAAAAACTATACTCATGACTTTGTACCCTTATGGTCATCTGAACATTTGTTACTGCAATAGCGGAAATTCTGCTTGTGACAATTAAAAGAAGTGTAGTACTCTAGTTAGAGGCCCTTGGACTCCCATTTCCTTGAACATGATGATTACTAAGGGCTCCACCAGCTAACTTGAAAATGATGAAGGGATAATAAATTTGTATTAAAAAGTCTCTATATTGCCACAGAGGCCACACCAATGCAACATAGCTAAGATGTGGTGTCATCGTGTACTGCTGTATGCCTCTTGGAAGTTAAGGAACAACTTCCAGGTGTCAATGAAGAGTGGAAATCTCCTAAAAAGCTGACTCCAGTCATGAACGGTGGTCAGCTGTGGATCTCCACCATTGAAATCTGTGCAGTTTGTATCTGCAAACAGGAAGCTGACTTTCACCATTTCAAAGCCTGTGATTGGCAATCCTTTTTATGAGTTTACGTAAGCTCACTGTCAAACTGATCTGTCTATAGCTGCCTATATTGTGGGAATTTGTGCCAGATTTCAACAGTGATACAATGATATTTCCTGTCAACTGGTTACGGACAACTCTGTATTGCTAAATCTTATTAATCATCATCAAGATACTTTGTCTGCTATAGTCACTAAGATAGTGAAGTATTTCTCTGTGTATGGCATCTGGCCTTCGGGAGGTATCTTTCAACTGTGCCAGTGCATTCTGGATTCCAGTCTGCAAAAGGGGCATCTGTAGTGTGTTAAAAATTACATTCTGTAATGTAGGACACATTTGTATCATCTTTTGCAACTGCAATAAAAGTCTAATTTAGACTACACACATTTCACTTTCTTTTAAACATGCCAGAGAAATGCCAGATGTAAGAAAGAAATATCGCTGATATTTCCTATCATATACCAACTTTTTTCACTAAGGCGGCACCACCAGACTTGTAAAAATTCAGTGCAGGAGCCCCATCAGTTAGGGTTGATGAAAGGTTTTATCAACAGAGTCATGCTTGTCCAATATGTTTTTTGAGCAAGAAAAATGCCATCGGCTGTAGTTGTAGTACATTGATATCAACCAGGGCACTTGCCGCTTCATTGACCTCAATGTAAACAAATCTCATAAATGTGACAAGTTATTGTGCAGTGTCTTAAATCACCACTCTTGACCAAATCCAAAGATAAAAAAATTTGATTCTGGTTTTTCTACTGCACTTCCACATTGTTTGCCGTTTATTCAATGTCTTGACAAACTGTTCTCACTAAAAGAGGAAAAGAGCAATTTCCTTTTGGCACAAAATTCAAATCATACACAGATGGTTTAACACATTTCATAATATATTGGTATTGAACAGTTCAGAAATTTTCAACATATGACTTACATAAAAAGACAGGATATGTTGTTTAAAGCTAGATCATCAAACCAGTCTGGGAGAAGTACAAAGAATTTCAGTGACACACTTGACTGAAACGGCCAAGCACAGCAGCTGTTGCGAGTAATTACCTGAAGTCCTGTTATGAAATGCGATACTGGAGAACCAATACTGAGGTGCAGTTTCCAAGGTACTTGGGTTTAAAAGTTCATCAAAATAAGAATATTGGGAAAACTCGTGTGGATGTATGGAAATTTTAGTTTAAATAAGATTTGGGATCTGGTACTTGATTTATTAAGATCTCACCCAACATCTCATCTGTCAAAACAGGTAAACACAGGGTAAGCATATTTCACTAAAATTGCTGTGGATGTTGCTTGGGTGGCTTTGCAGGTGGAAGGAGTCAAACAACACAATATCACCACACATTATGTTTGGGGTCCAGGCAACTAACACTCGAGATACCACTTGCAGCACTTGAAGGATACCAGTTGGTCAGTCACACAAAAACGGTGTTGTCAACTCAACGAGAAACTTAAAATCAAGTCAGCAATACAATAATAACCTCTTTTGATGTGCTGGTCTGTGGATCAGTGCTTGTTCTGCATTGGGAGTTATTGTCATTTCTCATAACTGTCTTCTGTCCACAATTTGCCATACGCAGATTAAGAATATCTAATTGGGAGAATAAAACTGTCTCCTAAATGTGTCTCAGTCCCCCTCTGATAATTCCCAGACAGTATAGTGTGTTCTTAACCAGTTGCACATCAAGTAGTACACAAAATATGTTTACCTCAATATAAATGTATTGCAAACAGTAATAGATAATAATGTCCAGAAATTTTCTCGTTACACAATCCCTCTGTATTATTCTTTGTTTTCCATCTATCTCCTGTGTGTTTCTTGTAGTTCAGCAACCTTGCTGTCTCATTTGCAATCACATGCTTCATGTGTGTCTTTACCACTTTGACTACTAACCAATTTTAATGTCAAGAAGTTACGAAAGACCTTTGTTCAAACATGTTGACTATTGTATCCAACAATATAAAGTTGAATAACTTCCCCAGCTAGTAGTCCACAAGTATTTGTTATTACAGAAAACATGAGCCCCTCAGAATGGTCACAGCAGTAGGCAAAGATTGTTGTTTGGTGTGCCTGAAGTATTGTAATTAATGCTGGAATAGTGATGCCTTAGTCAAGATTTTGGTATCAGAAAATGGAAGATGTAGTCTTAAAAACAACTGTACAGAAAATAAAACCTTATTAAATTTGTAAACAATATATGTATATGTGTAGTACGAGTGTTATTTACTTATTACTGAAATTTCCTTTTCAGATGCTTACCTCCAGTGCTGTCAACGCTTCAAACTCTGTTGGATCTGCCTCGACAAATTCCAGTGTGATCCTAAACAGTCCGACTAACACCGGTCCTGTACTCTCTGTACCAGTTGGTAAGAATATTTCTCGTGTGCAAACCCCTAATAAATTGTGAAATATTTCTGGAAGCCTATAAAACCTTACAGTCCTGAATAAGTGTCTGGTAACTAAAATACTGATCACGAGCCACTCAAAAAGTAACTCTTGTAAAAGGATTAGGTCACTGCTCCACAGCTCTCTCTCTCTCTCTCTCTCTCTCTCTCTCTCTCTCTCTCTCTCTCTCTCTCTTTTTATTTTATTTTAAAGAATGAATGAAAGAAAGAAAGAAGCAACAATAAATGAATATATAATGAGAGATAGCGAACGGTCTGCACCAGACATTGAACAAGTATTGTTGATTGTTGTTATTAATTTTGATCACTAGGTCACCTCCCCGGATAATGAAACTCTCCAAGCATATGTATGGTGAAGTAAAATAGCAAATTATTCTGTACCTTGACTTTCATGAGATGGGGGATCAGACGTACTGACTCTGCAAAAAAATAATGTGACTCCTTGTTTCATTTAGGAACTCTTCTTCTTTTTAATATTTATGTATTTTTTATTGTGTGACTTTTTCAGTCTTTATTTCTCTATTCTTCCACTGCTCAAAACATTTAGGCATGTTACTTTTTGTACAGCTACACGGAAGCACTTTTGGAACGGAGGAACATGCCTCTGCTTGTAATAATTTCAACCATTGTACATAAGCTCTGGGAAATTGGTCTACAGTACAGTATGTCACAAGAGCTTTGAAAACATATTGGTTAAATAGGCAGCGTAGATAAAAGATCTCTCCCTAACAACTTTCATAGAATCCGATTTCTGGAATCAAGAGAAGTCGTCAGTCATATTCACTGGGCTGATGGCTGGATATTATAGTGTCTGGAGGCAAGGTGTCATACTGAAATTTCTACAATAGATGGAGCTAAATGATGGCCTGCCACAGGGATATTTCCTGGCCCCCCTCCTGTTCAATTTGGATATGCTGTTGACTGGGCACTCGCAGTGAGGCATAGAGGTCTTGACGTGGGAGTCCATATTGGTCAGTGATTTATTAACTATTGGCGAATGTCTCCACAAATAAAGGTTGCAGCAAAGTGCCAGTAAGTAGTAGTCTCAATGTTCGACTTAAACAAGATGTTGGCCAACAGAGCTCACGGTCCACTTTGAAGGAAGATTACTCAGATGTAGCAGAAACCCAAAGTATATAGGGCTACACTTGATAGAACGCTCAGTTAAAATGACTATATATTAACCCTAGGATGCCCAAGCCTTTTTTTTTTAACTTGGATGACTGGGGGGAGGGGGGGTGGGGTCTGCGAGCCCACAGGTATTAAATAAGTTTACTGACGAAAGATTACAACTTTCAAAATGGTTTATGTATTTTAACTAAGGCATCGGTTTATAAATGTTGTTAATTGTTATAAATATTGGATTGAGTGAATAAAAAATTGACATATTACAATACAAAACACAGATGTGGTCATATACAACAGACTACTCTGGGTCCTCAACTTCAAGGCAAGAGACACACTTCACAATTTTTTCTGAATGTGTGTCACACACATGTTTATGACACTGTCCATAATACTGTTTTGGTTTAGTTAGATTGTTATGCTTCTGCTTCTTTGTTTTAGCTTTTCTTACACAAATATGGCACCAACATTTCCTTGCAGGAGGCTGGCGTGCTTCTGTTGTCTCTTCTTTGATTTTATTTTGTAGAATAGTCTCCATTGATTGAACAATTTGGTTAGATAACCCTCTTGCGCTGACGCTTCTTTCTTCTACCTGCAATTTCACTAGTTCCATTCCAGCTTGCAGAAGATAAAGTTTCCATTTGTTGTGTTTCTTTTCATTCCATCTTGGATGTTGCTGGATGAATATGGTGGTTGCATTGATAGCACAAATGTCGATGAGAGAGTAAAATACAGATAGAGGCCATCTCTTTGTTCCCCTCTCGCAGGTGTACATACGCGCCATTTGATCAATGGTATCAATTCCATCTTTAGTGGAATTATAATATGCATTTATCTCGGTTTTATTCTTCTCTCCTCCAACAGTGCCTTTATCTTGGTGCATTGTTGACAACATCATTAAGTTTTTACTTGGTTTCGTTTTTGCTGTGTAGGACACCAAAGTTACTGGAGGCCTACCTGTTGATGGGTCTGTGAACAAGAACATTGATGAATATAGTTCTCGATTTGACGTGTTCTTCATTATGTCTGGAATATGCTTCCTGTTTGACTGGAGATTTCCTACTGTAGTAACTTTGTAGTCTTGATGTAACTCTTCCGCCAAATCCACCGATGTGTAGTATCGGTCTGTAGTAATATTTCGACCAGTATTTTTCACAGGTGCTACCAGACGTTTGGCAACAGCTGCTGAACCCCGTTCTTTCGACAAATTCTGAACATTACCAGCATAGGGTTCCATATGCAAGATGTATCTGTAAACTGCATCGGACATCATGCGTATAAGGATGCAATACTTGCTCGGTTTATCCTTCATAAATACTTTGAAGGGGCAGTGCCCTCTAAACAAGCTGAGCATCTCATCAACGGTGAGGTGGACCCATGGTTTATACAGTAGTGGAAACCTATCATTCACTTTGTTGAAAACATCACGGATTGCTGTGAACTTGTCTTCTTCCCTTCTTAGCTGGCGGGTACTTTTGTCATCAAACCTTATGATTGCAATAAGTTACTTGAAATGTTCTCTTGCCATAATACCCTTGTAAACTGGCCGACCCATTAGGTCTGACCAAAGATCGTGTACACTGACAGGGTTGTCCTTATTTGCCCCCGTAAGTATCAGGATTCCTATGAAGGCATACAATTCTTTCTCATTAGTCAAAGTAACATTTCGCCTAACTGCCTCTTCATTTGAATGTTTTACTATAACATCCATGACGTCAGACGTAAGAAGTAACTTCAAGGCTTCTCCAGGTGAATGGCAAACACCAGCTGGAGTTACTCCTGCCTGCTCTCTTACTATGTTAGCAACAGACCTCCGAGGAATTCTAGGCTGTGTGGTTACGTATCTTCTTCCAGACTTGGCCACAATAACATCATAATGGTCACTGCCTGAAGCTGCGCTATCTTCATCTTCTCTAACATCCACATCACTTTCCTGATCTGATTCATACTCCATAACACCATCCTCATATTCACTTTCACTCCCCGAGTCAGAATCTTCATCTAAAATTTCATTCAGAACTCTTTCTAAAGACGAGTCACGTATTCTTTTAGTCATTTCTAAGTCTGGGTGTGAACGCTAGGGAACTGCACTAACTCACTGCAAGTTTACAAGATAAATAACAGCTGAGTGACATCAACAATCACTTCCTCTGAAAGTAAAGCGATTGTTGTGAATATCAAGAACACCAACCAACAAGAAACTAACTTGCATTGTTGTGAGATGAGAAAAATGAAATCCTATTAAGGGAAATTTTCTATAGCATGGAAGCCAAAAGGGGGGGGGGGGGGGGGGGGGTTGTTGGACCCATAATAAGTTTATTTATTTTTTTCTTTCAAAGCAGGAATTTTCTATAAAATATATTGACACTAACGTTTCATAAAATAGCCAACAAACAATAACTCAGAGGGAATATGTAATATGAAAGTGACTTGGGCAAAAGCAGGGGATATAAGAAAACTGTGGGTTCAACAACCCCCCCCCCCCCCCCCCAGGCGTCCTAGGGTTAAGAACAGTTGACAAAATCAAAGCTAAAAATAACAAACTCCACACACTCTGTGGCCCATTGTGAGGATTCCCTGCATCAACTTTCCACACTTCAGCTCTGGGTATGGTCTTCCCAGCTGCAAAATATTGCTCACCAGCTTGGATGAATAGTACTCAAACAACATGTGTTGATACACAACTGAACCATACTTGTGATATAATCAGACCTACACCTACTTTCTGGCTGTCCACCTCCTCCTCTGCTGCGGGAAAGTGTTCTTGTACGAGAATACAAAAAACTACAGAAAACTTCTCACACTGCTGTTTACACAAACATTCCAAGTGTCAGCAAAGCAAGGCTTCGCCGTCATTAACCACCACTGGAAGTGGCAAGAATAGTAGTTAGCAGAGGATTTAATACTGAATAGTGTTGGAGACATACATGGCAGATCAGTGCCACGACATAAGAACTTAAGATGCTGCACATATTGCCACGCAAGATCTGGTCAGTTCTTAACCGAGCGAGAACCAGCACTGGAAGATGTGCAGACATTTTGCAAAAGCGGTATTTAAAAAAATTCGAGTTGTGATGTGGTGCTGAAAAGCCGACTGTTCACCACATATTGTGTTCACCACGTTCTCGGAGAACTTTCCCTGATGACCCAACAGAGTTCCTGTATATTGTAATATTATTTTTGTGATGTAGCCATAGGACAAATAAATAAAAAATAGACTCATCCATTATGCCACCACAGATCGTATCTTAGTAATGCAAGGATCAGATTTCTCTTCTTATTAGGTACTATAAGCAACAGAAGTGTATTTTTGAGTATTCTGTTGATGTCACCACATAGAAAAAAAATGGAGACATATCTACTTATATTCTACTTGTACAAGATAATTTCAAGGTTTTGGCCAGGGGTATTGCAAGTCATTCCTATCACTTTCGGAGCAAAAGAAGGATGATGGCTTAAATGTCTCTGTACTCACTTCATTAATCTAATCATGTTGTCACAGTACTTGCTGGCACTTAGTATGCTGAAGTATGGAGCGTCAATTAAATTGTAATAACAAAAAGGATCAATAGAAGAATACAACAAATGGTATGTTTTTGTGAAAGTTGTAATAATTTTATGCAGAAGTTTCTTTAATTAAAAGCTGCTAACAAGTGACACTATGTGCTTTATGGCTCATATCAGTATCATAAATAAATTGGTCTTCTGCAGTCTTTGCAATCACATAAGTCTTTTCAAAATTTCTGTTGCTTTCATTAGAGAGGGGACACAAATGAATAATGAACTGCCATCACATTTTGTATACGTAAACAATCTGACAGGTAGGATATAATTTCTTTCTTTTTGGGATAGGGCCTTGGAACAGTTTCACTCGATTCTCTGTCCCTACTACTCTTTGAAATAACTTGTGTCTTCTAGTCTGTAGCTGGTAAGTTAAAATATCCGTTTAAAACTATAACGTGACCAGGAAACTGTATGTAGAATATTCTTAAAGTTTGCCCTCAACTGTTCCACCACAACTGTAGCTGAGGTAGGGGGTCAATAAAAGCATCTAATGACCACATTTGATTCGCCCTTAACACTATCTTCATCAAAATTATTTTGCATTCTGAGTCTGTATTACTCTGACTAGTATTATCATATATTTTATTGCTGTAAACACTCCGCCACCAGTTTCAACCTATCTATGCAATAAACATTCCTATCTGAATTTAGAATTTTATTGCTATGAACCTCTGGTTTCAGCCAGGTTTTTGTCTCAAGTACTATGTGGGCATTTTTACCATTTATAAGAGAGATCAGTTCCGGGATCTTTCCATAGACGCCCCTGCGGTTAACTAATACTGTTTTAACATTTCTTTCTCCGATCTACTATGACAAATGCTACTCTGTGTGGTCTCAGAAGGCATCTTATTGGGCTTGTGGAGGGATTTGTCTATCCTAAAAACACTTAATGGACTATACACATGCTGCGCTACCCTAGTACCTAACGGAAGTTCATGGCTGACCTATTAAGCAGTACCCTAAAGGTCTCTAACTGATAGTGGTGGTCAAGAAATTTGCATCCTATACTGTCGCAGAATCTTCTGACCTCTGGTTTAGATCTTCCACTGCCCAAACCATAAGACCGCGATTGGTTCTGGGAACGATGGTGCGAAACAATAGCTCTACTTGTATCCTGCAGCTGAGTCTAGCTGTCTTCACTAAAACAGCCAGTCACCTTTAGGAACTGAGGATGGCCATGGAACACAGGCAGCAGACATGATTCTTGCCTACACGAGTCACAGTTTGCAGCTGTGTGCACCCAGTGTGCATCTTGTTGTGTGAGACATGCCCCGTACATCTCCCTGGCAGGCAGACAGAGTGGACATTTGCTTTGTTTCCACCATGCCCACTATTTTCATGAGAGGCTTCATCATCTGCCTAACATTGGAGCTCACAGTGAGAAGCCATCCCACCCTCTGCGCTCGCTCGAAACCCCCTGGAAGATGGGTCCTAGTCGCAACAGTCAAGTTATCATGTGCTGGCTCAGATGTACTTTCAGCAGCAGGTGTTACCTTAAAATCTAATTTTAATATGTAAAGGGAACAGCTGTGTGACCAGTACCCACTTTCGCCTTCTGCACAGTGATTTGTGAACCTGCTGCTGTTTGCCAATCACCATCAGACAATTGTAGACTGGCTAGGATGTGCGAATTGGGAGATGCAGTGGCATGCCCCAGATAAAGCTGTAGGGTGCAATGGTGCCAAAGGAATCATCTCGCGTGCCCTGATGCCACCACTTCCCAGAGCAGCAGCTTGGAACCTGTCCGGCCATAGGCAGCACAGCTTCCAGCTGTTTGTGGCCAGTTCCCCCTACATCCATACACAACAGGCACAGTCCACCTTTAATCGATAACAAGAAACCAAAAACATACTTCAGTGTCTTTTTGACAGGGGTGACTAATAATAAGTGCCACAAAGTGAAAAATGCGAGCTGCTGCATTAATACTAGGTCACACAACACAAGTGGGCAGCACACAGCCAGACAGCAGAGTACTGACTCATTGTTCTACATGTTCAAGCTACTCAGCTGTGGCACTGCATGTGGTGAAGATCTACACTACCAAAACTATGATACACACTAAAATGTAAACAAGAGAACAAAAACAAGCTCTGGTCTCTTTTAGACAGCACTGAAGATGATGTCAATAAACAATCATAAAATGAAAAGTAGAAACTGCTGTGTAAACACTAACTCATCGAGCACAGGTGCATGGCACACAGATAGACACCAAACTGAGGGGGAAAGGTGAAAAATTAAACTCAGTTTAGTACTTGTGCATGTTTGTAACAGTCCAGTGGGTGATACATTTATGCCTCAGACTCAAAGATCCTAGTTTTATGAGTAAATCTGGAAGGATGCTGTCAACAACAATGATGCAAATTGTAATTCTACTTAATTTATTCCAACTCAACAGACAGCTGTTACAGGCCATATTGAACTGCCATTTGACCCATTTTATTCTAGCTGTCTATAGCCTTTTTTAATATTTTTCCAAATACCATGAACTAATATTTCTGTTATAATTACAAAACCCTTTAATTCTCACCCCTCTATTATCTATTCAAACAACTATTTATTTGTAGAATTTTGTCATGTAATTTATCTTTAACTACTATGAGCTTTCTCCCTTCACTGCTTGATTATTTTTACAACCTTCCTGAATGTAAGAATTGTAATATCATCACCTACACAGCTATTATTGTGTGATTATCATTACAATTAAGTGATTATCATTTGTTTGTACTAATTTTTTTTCTTTCCTTCAATAAAATGTGTAATCTTTTGTAGGTAAAGGCCTGTCAATATTTTTAAAAAGTGGTTACCGAAGAAGTAAAAACCCTTATAAACTATTCATTAGAACCTTTCTTTTGCAGCTCAGATTATGACATCAGGTGTAAAAAACTTGAGCCAGCAGAATCTTCGTACAGCCACCTCCAGTGGTTCTGTGGCCCTCACTCAGGTAATTTTTCGTCATTGCCAAAATAGTGTTAGTACCATTGGAAATTATTTTATCATACATTTTAATCAATGCCAATAGTTTTTAGGTGTATTTAAAGACATCTCACTTCTTGTAGGTGTCTGTCAAGTGGCAAATTGTTTTCTAAACAAGCTAGAAACATGCCCAGTACTAGTCATAATGGCAGTTTTTTTATTTTTGTAGGCAAGAAATGCTTAGATCTTCTCAAATTATCAGAATTACCATACACATTGTAACACAATGAATTTACCTACACCAAGACACTTTCTTTTGTCAATAGATCCCACACTCGCTTCTGCTGCTCAACTCAGCATATCCTTATGTCCTTTATCTTTGCCTTAATCTGTACGTTTCAACCATCATTTATTACTGCATAGAAATTCTGCAAGATCCATTGCAAAGTTTTGTAAGAAGCAGAACACATGAAAAAGTGACCAAGCCCCTTGCTAGACATTAATTTATGGTCTCTTGGTCACATTTCCATAATATCATTTTTCCTGAACCCTGCAACTAGACCTCTCCACTTTTGCAGTGTGCAATATGGTACATTACATAGCATATTACTTCCCTAGGAATTACTGCAGGATGAAACGGTTTCTTCATGAATGACACAGCTCATTTCCACTCCCATCCTGTTCACTTGCACTAGTGCCCCATCACTAGTGAAGTCAATGTCAGTAAGACACTAAGCTCTCACCAACTTTACTTTATCTCTTTAGCATAACTAGTTTTGCTAGTGTGTTGACGAATCCCTGTTTTCAAGATACTGATTTTGGTGTACTATGAGTTTACCACTGTAAAGGAAGTATGTAATTATTTGCGAGTCCACCAGTGTGCAGTCACTTTTTAAGAAAATATGCTCGTTTATTTGCTTAGGTTACAACTGCATGCAGGTTTACGGATATTGGAATCACTTTATTAATAATGCACTACTGTGTTAAGTAAATGAAATGTCTTTCAGTAGTTTATCAGTTTTTTAATTACAGGTGAGCGACCACATTCCAAGATGAATTAACAATGATTACACTTATACCAGTATTCCTTTAGATGGTGTAGATTAACAGCTAGAGAACATTAAAACTAATGTGACATAAATATGATCAAATCACTACAAATCTTATTACTAAATAACTAGTGCAGTAACCAGTGGGGGATGGAAACAACTGTGGAGAAAAGCATGAATAATATTTAGACAATTGATGCGATACATAGTGAGTCAGGGGGAACAAATTGATAAATGATACGATATAGTAACATGAAATGTATCTGCAAGATGAAGCTGTAAGTATTGTACACTAAGTAACTTTACGATGGATTAACATATGTTGTGACTTTTGTAATCATATTGGTATAGTGGAGTTTGGAAAATTGACTCATTCCTCTGCATTTTACCTAAAATCACTTTTCTTAGTTGCCTTTATTGTCTTTCACCAACTACAGTATGAATATGAGAGTCTTATTAATTATAATTCCTTCTGTGTATTAGTTTTTACTCTATATATTCAATCTGTACAATGGAAATTCTAAGTCTTATTTATTTGCAGTCTTCTTGCTATACTACATTATGGATGGGTGATATTTAATGTAACTCTGAAGACTACTTAATGAATTGTACCTATTAGGCAAAGAATACTTTCCACTCTGAACCATATCAAAATTTTAATAGTATAGATCAAGTATAGATGAACAAAATCATCGATTTATGAAAATATGATGTAATGGATGAATAAAAAAATCTATTCACCAAGTGGTGGCAGGAGAACATACATATAAAGGTATTAAAGTTTGCAAGCTTTCAGAACCAGAGGCTCCTTCTTCTGGTAGAAGGGTTGAAGGGGGAAGAAGAGAGTTTTAGAAAAAAGTCTGATGAGTTTTAGGAAATAGGGTAGAGCTTGGAAAAGTTGACCAGAACCCCAGGTCAAGGAAGACTTAATGGAACCAGATGGGATGAGGAGCACAGGCCGATTGTTGAGGACTACACCAGACAAGATTTGAAAATCTAAGAGTTTAAACGTGGAAGATAGGGTAATAAACAAGATATTGTGCACTAATTAATGAGAGCAGAAATCTAAGTGCATTCTATTGTAATTGGGGGGGGGGGGGGGGGGGGGAGGGAGATGGACAGATCAAAAATTGAAAGATAATAAAACTAAAAGGGAGTGAAGAAAGGAGTAGTTACTGTGAAGAAATGTTGAGACCAAAGACATTAATGTACAATAAACCAAGGTTGACGGCAAGAAACGACAACATGTTGTAACTCCAGTTCCCAACTGCGGAGTTACGAGAAGCTGGTGTCTGCGGGAAGAATCCAGATGGCACGTGTGGTGAAACATGCACTGAAGTCATGACTGTCATGTTGTACAGCGTGCTCTGCAATAGCATATTGTGTTTTGCCAGTATGCATTCTCTGCCTATACCCATTCGTAATAACTGATAACTTGATGATAGTCATGACAATGTAAAAGGCCGAACAGTATTTAAATAATTGCTGGTATATGACATGTCGTTTCACAGGTGGCTCTCCCTTTGATAGTACGTATTTTGCCAGTTACAGGACTGGTGTAGGTGGTGGTAGGAGGGGCAAAGGCAAGTCTTACAGCATGGAAGGTCACAGGGCAAGGAGCTATAGGATAGGGAGAGGGGTACAGAAGGAGCATATATCTACCAAGGTTATTTCCTAGATTGGGAGAACGATGAAAAGCTCTTCTGGCTGTGGCGGGCAAAATGTCGGACAGAATGGATTTCATATCAGGGCATGACTTTAGGAAGTCATAGCCTTGTCGAAGTAGATGAATAGTACATTCAAGACCAGGATAATACTGAGTGACAAGTGGTGTTTTTGTTGGCAGTCAGCCGTGCTGGGGTTTGATGTGCTGCTTCTGAACTAGGCTGATGGAATAATTGTGTCCAGTGAAAGCTGAGGTGGGAATGTTGGTGTATTGCTGTAATGAGTCTGCAACTGAACAAATAATTTTGCCTTGAATACCAAGGCTGTATGGAAGGGTGTGTTTGATATGGGATGGATGGCAACTTTCAGAATGTAAGTACTGTTGTTTGTTAGTAGGTTTAATGTAAATAGATGTGTGTAGCTGGCCTTCGATGAGGATGAGACCAACATGAAGGAAAGTGGAATGGGATTTGGAATAGGACCATGTGAAATTTATTTCCGAGAATGTATTTAGAGATTCCAAGAATTTTAATAGGTCAACCCCACCATGAGTCCATACGGCAAGGATATCATCGATGTATCTAAACCAGACCAGAGACTGAAGGAGTTTGGATCCCAGGAAAGCCCCCTCCAAGCGACCCACGAAGAGGTTGATGTAGGAAGGAGTCATCGTGGTTCCCAAGCTTGAGCCCCTGGTTTGTTTGTACATCTGTCCCTCAAAGGTAAAGATGTTATTGGTAAGTATAAAGTTGATTAAGGTGAGCAGAGAGGATGTTATAGGTTTGGAATCTGGTAGATGTTGACTGAGGAAATGTTCAGCAGCAGACCGACCATATACATTGGGTGTTATGTTACGGAAGGTGGTGGTGTTAATGGTGACAAGCAAGGTGTGTGGTGAGAGTGGGACATGCGCAGATTTCAGATGGTCTAGGAAAGTCTGCTGTCTTTAGTATAGGAGGGAAGTCTTTGTACTATGGGTTGCAGGTGCTGATCAACTAAGGCAAATAAATGTTCGGTGGGTGCTTTGAAGTCAGCTACTATGGGATGGCCATGATGCTTGCGTCTGTGGATCTTGGGATAAAGGTAAAAGGTGAAGTGTGTGGTTTGGGTGGGGTGAGAAATTCTGTGGGTTGAGGAGAGGTGTCAGATAGCTGGCATAGTCCTTCCCTTACATACTCTCGTTGGTCAAGTACCAGAGCGGTAAATCTCTTGTCTGCTTGGAGGATAATGGTGGTGTCATTAGCTTTTAGGGAACAAAGGGCTTGGAGTTCTACAAAGGACAGATTAGGGTCATGTTGTAGGGACCTGAGAAAGGGTTGTGAATCAGTGCTGGATGTGGGTAATTCTTGGAAGGCTTCTAACAATTTCAATTTTAATTTTTTTACAGTGACTATTGCTTTGTTTGCTCCCTTTTGGTGTTCTATATTTTTCATTTTCTGACCAGCGCAGTTTTTGCTGCCCCTCTCCCACTTCTATCACATATATTGCACTTCACTTTCTGCTCATGCTAACACATACATGAGGTTTGGTAGTAATCTCTGTCTTGGTTATTGCCCTATTTTCCACCTTTAACCTCTCAAGTTTTCAAATCTCATCCAGTGCCATCCCTAACAATCAGTCTTTCCTTCTCATCCTGTCCGATAAGTCTCCCCAGGGTTCTGAGCAATTTTTCCGAACCCTACCCTTTTTCCTAAACCTCATCAGTCCTCCTCCGTAACTCCTTTTCTTTCCCCTTCAATCTTTCTGCATGGAGGAGGACTCACTGACTCTAAAAACTTCCAAACTTCAATGCCTTTATATGTGTGTTCTCCCGCCACCGCTTGGTGAGTACAATTATTATCTATTCAATGGCATTATATTTTTGTAGGGTGGGCTTCGCCAACAGTTGTCACAAGCGAGTTTTTAGTATTTACCCTGTTATTTAATAACAGTGAGAACTTTTCCCTTTTTCTTTCAATATTTTTCTTCTTGCTATTAAGATTTCAGTAATTTGAAACAGTTTATAACATTTGTGCCTTGTCACAGTAATATGCATCATCGTTAAATCTTGCATTGTTACGCAGCTAGCTCTGTGCAGTCTGGGCGTTGTTCATCCACCTATAATGTATAAATTCCTTTAGAGCATTCTATTGCAGCTGTTTCATTAATAGGTGTTCCTAGGCTTGGTGGTCCATTCTATATGGCAACAGTGACATATTAAAAGCTCTACCTACATAGGATATAATTCACAGTTGGAACATATTTGTTCCTGTAGAAACAGTTAATAAAGTCAGGCTGTTTAGTACAGAGCTGTTCCACTGGGCGAGCAGCACTGTAGGTCCAATGCAAAAGCCTTAATGTGTTTTTAGCTCCAAGTGTATTGTGTGTTCTTGATTGCATTTCTGTACTGGTGTATTATGCAAATGCATTATACTGTAGGAAAGTGAAGTGTTACATTAAGTTTTATAATTAGTTGCTTGTGGATGTCAAAATGGAAAAAGGCAGAAATTTGTTCTTTTGGAGAAGAAAGCAACAGAACTGCACGATGCAGTATTTGTGAGCAAATTTTATGTTTCGTCATAGCTACTGTGGTCAAACAGATACTTTCAATTGTGAAAATGAGTCTTTGTTCAGTATTCATTCCCTTTTCATTTTCTGCTTTTGTTTTCACTTTTTTTAAGCATCCTTCACACCCTACAAGGAACCCATTATGTGGTTGAAACTAGAGTGTTGTAACCTATCAATCATAATTAATAATTTAGCCCATCCCTATACTATTCTAGACAGTTCAGAATGCTCCCTAATATTTTGTAGTTAAATGTAAGGGGGATGATGTGGTGGTGGATTTGTGTGTAGATTGAAAAACTAAATTGCAAGTAAATAATGCTGGTGTTATCAGCACCCTTTTGTGTAGCTGTGAGATATGGACAACTTTTGCTAAACACGAATCCTGACTGAACAGCTTCCATATCCGTTGTCTTCAGAGGATCCTGCAGACTCTTGGAAGGATAGATTGTGGCTCACAAGCACAACCAGCATCCATGCACTCCTGAGAGCCACCGATGTCTAAGGTGGCTGGGACATGTCAAGCACATGGGTCCTGAGCGAATACCAAAGAAAGTGCTTTATGGAGAACTTTGGGAGGGTGTGAGGCCAATAGGAAGACCACACCTTCACTTCAAGGATGCCTGCAAGAGATATCTGACCAGGGCCAGTATCGATCCAAGTCAGTGGGAAAATAAAAGCAGGTGACCGTGGCAGGTAGCAACAAACTGTGCGCAATGAGGTTGAGCTTGCAGAGAACAAATGCATGCGAGAAGACATCAGGAAGAGGGCAGGACGGAAGTAGGGAGTGGCATCTGGTGGAAGTCCTTCACATTTCGAGTGCCCAAATTGCCGTAGAGACTGCCACTCTCGAGTGGGACTTTTCAGCCATAGCAGATGTTGCCGAGTTTTAACCAACTATGCTACACCATCATCCTTTGAGGATGGGAGGATGCCACACTTGAGTGTAAGACAGAGTGTACTGCAGGAAATTTTCGTAATAAAAGGAGTAAAAATAACAGCTCCCCATGCAATTGAGTCACTGAGTGGCTGATGTGCACATAAACAAGACTGAAAACATTGCTAAGCTTGTGGGCATTGTCTTCGTCCTGAGATAATAAGTATAGAACACACACACACGACAACAATCACTGCAGATAGCTGGAGACTCCGAACATATTTAGTAAAATGCAATGCAAAACACAATCCTGGCACGTGATGACAGTGGACATTGTGCTACTGGGAGATAAGCTGTTGAAGAAAGTACATGTCAGTGCTCTTCACCCTTCCTGTTCCTGGAGAAACTGTAGAATAAATTGGTAGTTTTGTGTGTGTATGTGGGGGAGGGGGGGGGGCAATTGAAGATAAACTGAAGGACATCAGACCTCTACAGACAATCTGTTTTTCTGTTGTATATTAATAGTCCAGCTGGAAATAAAAGTACCTAAATGACACTCTTGCATGTCTGTAGATCATCAAGGAATGTCTAATTTGTTTCATACTATTGAGCTGTTTGTGCACAATAAGTTGTCGATTAGTGTGGTGGCTGTTGGGAGCAGCCATGACCCCCTCTTTACGGCTTTCGAGGGGAGATGAGCAATGAGGGGAAGGCAGCGACAGCTCCTTGCAACAGTGCTGGCACCACTACCTGCGTTTTGTGCTTAATACGAAACTGAATGTGACAGTTGTGGACATATTGCCTGCTTAAGTGACACTTCCATTGGATCAGAAATCACCTAATTCGTTGACATATTCATGCTTGAGAGTTTTACTTACAACTTATGTATTATTTATTTATCGCAAATAATTCGAAAGTCAAAAACTGATTTTTGAAATCTGTTTGCACTTTTCATTTATTAAACACAGTAGAACAGTAATGTTTACGAAGTGTAATTGACTTTGCCTGAAAGAATTGTCAAAATGATGTTCACTAAAGACCACTGTCATTTGTGTTTGATTCAAGATTATCATCATCATCATCATCATCATCATCATAGCTTGAGGGCATGACACTAATAACTTAATTGATGAACATTTCCATTATTCCATCTTGTGTCCAATACTCTTGCTCCAGCTGCTGCACTTCCCTGCAGTAATCTTGGTGGTACTTTGCAGCAACTGAAAGGAAAGCAGCATTAACAATATTAACAATATTCTGCAATGTTTTCTTGGACATGTCACCAGTGAAATTGTTCTCCCTGAAATTGTGTTTTATTTTCTCCCATGCCAATTCGATCGGGTTTAGATTGCAGTTGTAGGGCGGTAAACAGACTATTTTGTTGCCTCTGCTCTCAGCGATTTTATCCGCGGCACACACTTTTACAGCTGGTTTATTTTCCTTTTTAGAAAATAGTTGAGTCTTACACATTGAATCATTGTGGTTTATTTCCCTGTCTTGCAACTACTCTAACATAGTAATCCTGTGATCGTATTTATTAGGCAACCTGTCAAACTTCCTGCTGTGGTATGCCACATCATTCGTACAATCGCAGAATTGGGTGGAATATAGGAACAAGCATATCTATAAACACCACCCCCTCCCCTGTTGACATTCCATAGTTTTGTCAACTTCAAGAAAATGCAAAACAGTTTCTTGCATGAAAATTCCTGACAAACTACTACTGTGTGCCAGACTAGGTTCCCAGGTTCGAGTCCCGGTCTGGCAATCAGGTTTAATTTGTCAGGAGGTTTAAAACCAGCGCACACTCCGCTGTAGGGAGAAAATTCATACTTGCCGAATTTGCCATTTTGTGGAAGTTTTTCTCAAACTCACAGAAATTTTCTTACCAATGCAAAAATGTCAGCGTGAAAAATGAAAATAGCACAAAGACAGATGGGCAGAAACAAACGTACCATTGGAACCCTTAAACACACACAGTTGGCACCCCCAGTCAAGGAAGTATTAATTGAGTTTGCCAATCAATTTGTTTCACCAGAAAGAAAGAGAGAAATGCAGTTTAGACATCTTTAAATTTTAGCTGTTTTTTTCTTAACTTTTATTTAAATGGTACTATACACATAGATGCTTTACATTTATGATAAAAGTTGTAAATACTATTAGCAAAAATCGGAGAGTAATTAAAAGGCAGTCTCTTAGTGAGACCCAGTGCCACATTTTTCTTACTTGTTATCAAATAGTTGATTATAGAATAGACAAGAGGTATTTGAAATTTGCAAATGACATCCTCAAAGTTTTAAATCTATGTGAAATGCTATGATTTTAGTTAATTGAATAGTGTTTCTCGGTAAAATCAATATGTATTCCACTAACATTTTTTATTTTTTTTATTTTTGTGTTTTGTCACAATTTTTATTCATTGATAATAATGCAACAACAGTGAAGACTGCTTTGGTTTTTAAGAATAACTGCACTTCTGCAACAAGTACTTCCAGAAAACCCCTGAAATAAACTTGCCCCAGTGTCTTGAAAAAGTAAACTTGGGTAAGAATTTGTTCTAATGTAAACACCTGAGCAAGTCCTTACAGAAGTTACTTGCTAGTAAACACAAGCCCTTTGTAATACTTAGCATTAGGAGCAACTTGATGTTGGCAGCACTTGGATACAAATGAAATATCTTTCAAGTGATGCCCATTTTCTCCACTTCTGGCAGCACTAGTGCAATAGTGAAGTTGTTATGGCCACTGCTATTTGTGATTAGTCTATATTATTTGCAAATGATACCTTAATTCTAATAGAAATTGGGGATTCTGATAGCACACCTTTGAAAAGCTCAAGGAATGTCAGATTTGTTTCATATTACTGTATCTACCACTCCTATTGATGATTAGTTAGTGTTATTTGCAAATGAAACCGTAGTTCTAATAGAAATTGGTGATTCTGACAGCACACTTTTGAAGAGCTCAAATCTTAACTCCACATTAGTGATAATGGTATAATTTACAATATTGAGGCAGTGAGTAGGACCAGCAATATAAAGTTGTTGGGAGTAAATATGGGCAACATGTAAGTTGGCATGCAATCATAACAGTCTTAACAAATAAATTAAATGGTGTATAAGATAAATGAGTAGATAAAAAAGTTCTATTTACCAAGGGGTAGCATAAGGTAACATAAACAAAAGTTTAGAAACCGTGCAAGCTGTCAGAGCAAAGTGGCTCTTTCAACCGGCAGAAGGGTTGAAAGGGTAGGAAGAGAGATAAAGGGATTTCTGAAACCTCACCAGTCCTTTTCCTTCGCCCCTCTTCCTTCCCTTTCAACCTTGTGCTAGGAGGAGGAACCACTGGCTCCAAAAGCTTGCGCATTTCCTGAACTTTTATGTGTATTTCTTCCTGGTGCTGCTTGGTGGGTAAAATTTTATCCATGCAGTAATATTCTCAAAAATTGATTATTTTCATTGCTAAATTAAATGTTTTGTCATTTCCAATGATGGGAATAGTAATATTATTTTGTGTATATGCTTTCCACCAAAGAGTTCAAAGTCCCTTATTTAATAAAAACATAAAAATTCAAACAATCCCTCCAGCCCCCATTTTTGCATTATTGTGGGTTTTTTATTTATTTCTTATATCTTTGATACAAACTTGAAAATTTTGTTTCCGACAAGGTTACAGTACTTGTTACAGTGTTGTGAGCTTCCCACACACAGTTTGAAAGCTTAAGCCCGAACAGCATAGTACATGGTTTTATAAAAACTTCCACAGAAGGAATGTACTGAACAAGGAGCTTGGTTGTTGAAGATACCTGTACCCTTTTCATGGAGAAGTGCTGTTATCTGGTAGAATAAGTCACAGATTATGAACAGTATGAAATGAAACAAACTGTGGAAACTTAGGAATTACTGCATAATTTTTATTGTACTAATAACTAAGGAAACTGCATTTTAATTATCAGCTGTATGAATTATTCTTTATTGCAACCAGTTTTGGTCGTACGGACCATCATCACTGGTAGAAAGAGCAGTACATCAGATGGATAAGCACTTCATTTTCCTTTAGATGAATTGAAAGTCCTCATAGTTACAACTTGTGTCCACATTGCAGTAATGTAAATAATATTTTGACAGCCTAAAGTGAATGACTTCATTCAAAAATTTTACAAGGGCTGTGGACCCAGATCTCATAAAAACATATGACATTTTGTCTTAGTAATCATATATTACCATTTTGTGTGCAATTCTGAGTTTGACGTAAGACACAAATTACTGTTATTACTTACTTACTTACTTGCTCAGTTAGACGCACGGATAACATCACAGCCCAGCATCCTGTGATCCACCTACTAGATAACTAACATGTTTACAGAGGTGACAGTAGAACTTTTGGTTTGGTCACAATGTTGGTGCAGGCGTGGAGGGGCCCCATCTAAAATGCTCAGATTACATATTGCTGGTCTCCAACTTTGTCATACATCTGTAATCTGAAGAATACACTGACGGAGGGGAAGGCATGACTTGAGGAATTCAGATTGGAATGAGGCTTGGTTGGCTTATAGTTTACCTGGAGGGTGTTATCCTGCAGCAGTAGTAGTAAAACACACTGACTAGCAAATTCCCAGAAAAAATGTTACAAATTTTTACCCGCACTTTGTATACTAGTTCAGTGAACACCTGAACTCGTGTAAAATAGCACATTGGCAACACATTTGATTTTTTAATCTGCTGACCTGGGTTCAGTCCCAGCTTGTGCCAAATGTTTTTCCTTCAGTATAAGTGGAAGGATTTTTAAATAAAACGAACAACCAAAACTATCATAAATAAAATCATTAATGATTTTATTTTATATATGAAGCAACTGTTTGTTAGACCTAATGAAATGAGTTAAAATTAACATTATATTTTAAAGAAGTTAAGTAATAGTAAATCCATTTTTTAGAGGAGAGGTATATGTTAACCCTTTCAGACCTGAATTTTTTCTGGAGAAGGGAAAATTTTTCTTTATGTGATATGCTCTTACATAATTTTTTAGTGATTTTATATGCAAGATTTGTATAAAAATATGCACTGATTTTCAAAACATACTTTGTACTCTTAGCATCATTTTGTTGATTAAAATAACTAGCTACAAAATATTCTCTATTGTAACAAACAGTAAAATGATCATTCAATGATTACCATACAAAATAACAATAACAGTATTCAGCTATACAGTAGAATATAGCGAACCAACTGCATCTGTGTATTCTGGCGGCTGCAAGCTGCTGCACATCTTACTACATTGCCTTGCTGACATTTTTGTAGTGATGCCCAACAGTTGACAGCACTTGTGCATGATGCAGAGGTTGAACATTCACAAATGTGTACATCATTTTTCGATTGGGGAAAAACACCTCTGTTGGAGCTAAGACCCAGTAAAAGTTAATGTACACAGTTATAGCCAGAAGGTCTGAAGGGTTAGTACAATAGTATTATCATTAAAAAGTAATTTTTTGAATTATTATTATAAAACTATTATTATTCATGAACAGGTCCAAGTTGTTCATTAGAACTTGTTTTTAACATATTTATTCTGTGGAAGAGTTCAGCTGACGATCTGTTGCTGATAGGCAGATGTTTCAGAATATCCAAATGTTACAAGAGCTATTCAAATAATAGTAATTACCCGCTGCAGTATGTTGCCATATTCTACATTTAAGGTGGTTGTTTTGAACAATCTCAAATACATGTGCCTTTTCTTCAGTTCTTTCTGGAATATTGTCGAGATTGGAGTGTACGTATTGTCGAAGATCGTTGCAGTGGCTATGTCTGTCAATAAGGAATCCAAGAGTGTATCAGAAGTTAGAGATGAAATTACTCGAGACTAATTATACAATGAAAAGTCAATGTTATTGTTGAGAGATGCGGTTGTTCTGCTAGATCAGCGATAATAATTTGATTGCACCAGAGCCTTCAATTATGATTCCTCATGAAGCAATGTTAATAGATGAGGAAATTTACGCATGTACTATGGCCACACTGACTGAAAAGTGTTTGTTACTTATGGGGAACTCTTCCATGAAATTATAATTGTCGTTTAAGTTCTTGCATGTAAAAAAGTGTAAAATCCTTGTAATATAAAGAAGATATTTTTTTGTACCAGATAATCTGTTGTAATTGTAATAAAATTTTTATTTTTAAAGTACAGTATTAATTTTAACTCATTTCATTAGCTCTAACAAACAGTTGCTTCAATATGAAATATAATGATTTCATTTACAATGATTTTGGTTGTTCTTTCTTTCTTTTCCTTTTCCACTTGGTTCATCTAAGGACCACCTGCTGATTCCGATGCTTCCTCCTTTGTTCTTATTTCTTTTTCCTGCAGTATTCTTTTACGTTATCACTGCGTATTCTTTTTCTCTCCTCAAACCATGTCAACCGTGCCTTCTTCTCCCTCCTGTCTTGGAATCCTTCCTTCTTAAAAATCTCTCTTTCTGTTACATCTTGTTCACTTATTTTGTTTCTTTCCAAATCTTTCCAAACTTCTTGAATCCATGTTATTGTTGACTTCTTGTCCCAAAGATATTTGAAAATCTGCTTGGTTAACCTGTTGCTGTTCGTTCTGTATAAATGTCCAAAAAAATAGCAGTCGCCTCTTCCGCAGTGTTTAAGTTATGTTTTCCGTGTTGCGATAGACTTCTTCATTATTTCTTAATTTCCATGCCTTTGTATTTCTAGCAGTGAGTATTTTTTGAATGATTCTTTTTTCTAGGACTTGAAATTTGTGTAATTTGTAATTCAATACCAAACATTCACTTGCATAAAGACAGTCTTGTTTAACTACTGTGCTGTAGTGCAGTATTTTCAAATTATGAGACAGAGGCCTTTTGTGGCCATACCATATGTTCTCACTATTTTACGTACTATTTCTTGTAAAGCTAATTTTTCTAAGGCATTTTCTTGAATCACTTCTCACAAATTATTAAATTTAGTAACCCTTTATCTGTTCGGCAACTGTTACTAGGATTTCTGGGCCATTTTTTTATGTTTGTCATAAATTTTGTTTGTTTTGCAGAAATTCTTGAACCTGCTTTAGTGGCCATTTCTTCCAAGAGATATTCTTATACCTGCTTTGGAGGCTATTTCTTCTAAGAGATTGATCAGTATTTCTGTATATGTTAGTTTTTCAGAAAGAATGGAAAAATAATCTGCAAGTGCTAGACAGTGAATTTCAATCCTTTTTTTCTTAGCCTCCCGTCTTATTGGCAATAGTTTGTTCGTTTAGTTTTTGTGTCCATTCTCTTAGTATTTTCTCTATGCCACAGTTGAAGAGGAGTGGAGGCAGGCCATCTCCTTGTGTTTTTATTTTGATTGCATTTGATATTTCAACCCGGAACTTCACCTCTGAGTTGGTTGGTGTCCATGAATGTTTCAAGAATAAGGTTTGATAGTTTAGATTTTTTAAAATCTATAAATGTGACAATTATGTCTTCAGAGTTCGTTTGCCTATGACGGATTATGGATTTAGATGAAAATTTATTCTGAACAAGATCTGCCCTTTCTAAATCCACCTTGATATCCTCGAAAATGGCTATCAAGTTTTGCTGCTACCTTGTTTAGTAATATTATTGAAAATATTTTCCATCCCACTGCCAACAGAGGTAAAACATCTGTAGTCAACTGAAGCACCAAAGAAGCTGGTATAGGCATGCGTATTCAAATACAAGATACGTAAACAGGCAGAATAAGGCATTGCAGTCAGCAATACCTTTATAAGACAACAAGTGTCTGGTGCAGTTGTTAAATCTTGATAACCTGCCATTTTAGCAGCAGTAACCGATCTGAGTGAGTTTGAATGTGCTGTTACAGTCGGCGCATGAGAGATAATACCCAGCATCCGTGAGGTGGTGGTGAAGTGGGGATTTTCCCGTACAACCATTTACGAGTGTACCACGAATATCAAGAATCTGATAAAACATCAAGTTCCCGACACTGCTGCGGCTGAAAAAAAGATCCTGCAAGAATAGGACCAGTGATGAGTGAAGGCAATCATTCAACAAGATAGAAGTGCAACCCTTCTGCAAATTGCTGCAAATTTCAATGCTGGACCATCAATAAGTGTCAACCTGTGAATCATTCAACGAAACAGCATCAATCTGGGCTTTCAGAGGCGAAGGCCCACTTATTTGTACTCTTGATGACTGCCCAGTACAAAGCTTTTACACCTTGCCTGGGCCCATCAATGCCGACATTGGATTGTTGGTAACTGGAAACATGTTGCCTGGTCGTACAAGTCTCGTTTCAGATTGTATCAAGTGGATGGATGTGTACGGGTATGGAGACAACCTCATGAATCCATGGATCCTGTATGTAGCAGGGACCTATTCAAGCATGTGTAGTTGGACTGATATGGGACTCCTGATACGTATAGATATGACATTTGACAGCTGACACGTATGTAAGCATCCTATCTGATTACCTGCGTCTACTGGACTTGTGCAATTTCAGCAGGACAGTGCGTCACACGACACATCCAGAATTAGTAGAGTGGTTCCATGAAAACTCTACTGAGTTTAAACACTTCTGCTGGCCACCAAACTTGCCAGAAATGAACATTATTGAGCATATCTGGAATGCCTTGCAATGTGCTGTTCAGAAGAGATCTGCACCCTCTCGTACTCTTAAGGATTTATGGACACCCTGCAGGATTCATGGTGTCAATTCCATCCAGCACTACTTCAGACATTAGTTGCATCCATGCCACGTCATGTTGAGGCACTTCTGCGTCTTGCAGGGGGCCTACATGATATTAGGCAGGTGTACCAGCTTCTTTGGTTTTTCATTGTATTTGCACCATGCTTATCACTTTTGGTGTGCAAAGTATGGATAAGAGCCACTTCCCAGTTTTCTGAAATCTTTTCAATTTCCCATATTTCTTCAGATATGATGTGTAGGTTAGTTATAATTTTTTTGTTCAGACCATTTTATAATTTCAGTTGTCGTACAGTCTTCTCCACTGGTTTTGTGGTTTTTCGGGATATTTACTGCTTTTTAAATTTATTCAGCTGTGGTAGGTTTGCTTCTGTTTTTCATGAAGATATGGAAATTCTTGGTTACAGTTAAGTTCTTCACAGTTCAAGAGTTGGTCAAAGTACTTTCTTGCTATTTCACAGTTCTGGGTATTGCTCAGGCCTATTTTACGATTTTCATCTCTGAAGCAAGTACTTGTTGCTTGATATCTGTTTCGATGTTTTTTAAACATCAGATAGAAATTGTGGGAATTATTTATGACCAAGCTGTTTTGTATGTCTACAAGTTTTGACTTCTCACAAGATTGTTTAGCCTTCTTTAGCTTTCTTGTTATTTCTTTCCTTTGCATTGTAAATTCATCAAGATGCTCAGTCTCCCCAGAACAATTCCATTTTTTCCACTGTTTTGCTCTTTCTGCAACTGCTTCTTCACAGGTTTCATTTCATTAGACTTTCTTCTTCATTTTTGTTGATCCAAATCCATTATTTGCTGCACTGTTGTTTTCTTTGGATAATTCTTCTCATTTTCCTGATTTAGCTGTTTTAATTTTATCTTGAAAATGTTTTATTACCCCTTTTATGTTGTTGAGCCAGTCTGTGTTATATTTAATCAATTTTTGTTGTTTCTCTTGGTTTTTATTGGAGAGAAGTTTCAGTTTAATCTTAGTCATCTAATGAACAGAGTCAAATTTTCCCTATTTCTTCGTACTTTTGCATTCATGATTGCTTTAATATTGCTTTGAGAAGTAACTGCATGATCTAAATGAATCTCCTGTAGTATTGCATTTGGAGATATCCACCTCTCTCTCTCTCTCTCTCTCTCCTCTTTTTTTAGGAAGTTGACATTAACTTCAACTGAAATGTTTTACAAAGATGAATTAGTTTTCTGCCATTTTTGTTCATTCTTTTATGGGCTGGATATTCTACTACTATTTTTTGGATAGTTTTTATTCTTTCCCTATTTGTGTATTAAAATTCCGCAGTAGTAGCACAACATTTGATTGTGGAATTTTTGATATTTCGTCTTCCAAAAGTTCCCAGAATGCCTCTACTTTACTCAGATTTTTCGTATTGTCATCATTAATTGGAGCATGCCAACTAACAAATGAATAACGTTTATTTTTGCATTTCGCTGTGAGAAGAGAGGGGCTTTCTGAACTGAATTTGAATTCTATAATGTTATCTACAATTTTTATGAACATAGAAGGTGGTACCAACTGTTGGTATGCCTTTAATAATTTTTATTGCTGGTTTACCCTTTAATATTTTGTGTTGTTTTGACTACTGTAACATTTTTCTCCAAAAATCTTGTTTCTTGTACTATTAAAATTTGTATTTCATGCTTATGTAAGAGAATTTCAAGTTCTTTCTGTTTACCTATTTTTAGTAATGAGTTTGCATTCAAGGTGCCTGCGAAGAATTTTCTTTTGAACTTGAGTTTGTAAGGATACCAAGGCTGCTCCAACTCATCCGTATCGCAGATATTGGGTTTCCCAGAACCCTAGGTCCCGATGCATTGGCTAAAGCAGTGGGTCCCTCTCTCAAGTTACTGTCTGGCTAGTCCTATCTTTTAGCAGACTTTCAATTCTGCAATGGAAATTGTACATTGTACATGGCAGGAAATAAACTCTGAGATAAGTTCAGATTGTTGGTCTGAAATGATTATATTTCATGGTTTTCTTCATTAGGTTCTTCCACTCTCTTTGCCATTGGGAGCTACGATTCCTCTTCCGCTGTTGAGACTGTTGACCGGGCTTCACAGGAAATCCTAGGCAGAGGCCCTCACAGGGTGCTACCATCCAGAGCCAGATGGACCCAATTTTTTTCTTGGGATGTTACTCCTGCCCCTCTTCCACATATTATTCACTTTATTTAAAAGTCCTAATTATTAATAAAGAAAAAATATTGGTGAAAGCTGGAATTTAACCCGGATCAGCAGATTAAAAATCAAGCTTGTTTCCACTGAGCTATTTTTACACAAGTTCAAATGTTCATTAAACTAGAATGCAAAA
Organism: Schistocerca americana; assembly: GCF_021461395.2. Taxonomy (NCBI): domain Eukaryota; kingdom Metazoa; phylum Arthropoda; class Insecta; order Orthoptera; family Acrididae; genus Schistocerca; species Schistocerca americana. The sequence continues at coordinate 214,984,785 of NC_060125.1, read as the reverse complement.
TGCAGGTACAAAGTTAAAATCTTTTTTCTGCGTATTGGGTGTTCAGTGCATTTTATTACTGCCCTACAAGATAACCCTTTTTAGGTAAACTACAAACCTCATTCCAGTATGAATTCCCCAAGTCGTGCCCTCTCCTTGTGAAACATCTTGCAAATAAAGTTCTTCAAAGTTGTAAATTTCTTGCCAATTTTCTTGTATGAATTGTTTCATGTCAGTAATGATGTGGTGTCTTAGTGAAAACACTATCTGTTAGCAGCTCTTTTACAATCATTGCACATAGTATATGACAATTGAATATTTTTACCACTTCCATTGTTTGCCTTTCTCTTTGATAATACTTGGTGAAAGAATTCACAAATTTATTAGATATAGTGGGCAGGAGCTTTATCTAACATAAAACAAAAATATTCAGAGAGTTTGAAGATGCGTTTATGGTATTGTACAACTTTTTGAACTGTTAAATTACTTCCTGTTCTTGATTAACATTATCTCATGTAGTCGCAATTGACTTTAAGGATCACCCTCTAATAATGTATACATTATTATGAATGACGTATTTTCAAATATAATCATTGCGTTGGACATTATCTCTCTCTCTCTATTTGTTGTTAAGTTAATGGTAAACATCACCACACAGGGAAATACGATTGAACAACACAAAATGGTATTTTTGGTGTCTTGTAAGACAAAACATATCATTGGTTATTATGCAAGTAAATGATCACTCACTGACTCCCCTCTCATTTTCAATGTGTTCCTTTTGGTTTATACTGTTAACAACAGTTTGCATAGTTTGACTGCTGCAGTCCAGATGGTAAGCATTTCAACAGAATCACCACCTTGTCTATCATATTTCCATATTTACTCTTCGTCAAAATTGCTGCAAGTTATTTTAGAAGTGTTAAATGTGTTGTCAAGGCACACAACTTCCTGATCTTTTCTCTCTACGTTGAGTCATTTTACTATAGTTTTTCTTAGTGCTAATGTTGTAATGCTAAAACTACTGTTGAGTGTGTTTTATACATACAATCATAATAAACAAACAAAAAATCAGTAATTGTGTGTCTTGTGACACTGCTGTCAACCATTTTCCATTTCATTTGGATAATAACAACACAATTGAAATGTAAATTGTTTATTAAGTTGAAGTACTGCATGCTTGATAAGAAAATCACTATTTATTGGAAGTCTTAACTTGTAGTAGGTACCTGCCCATTACATGCCTAAATTACAAGGAGTGGCCTATATAGTATCTCCTTTTCACTGCTTATAAATCTAGTCTATTATTGTTTGTGAGTTACATCTCAAGTCACCACATTACTATCATTGCATTTAAAATCTGTGAATGTTACTCACTGTTCCTGAGACTAACTTCAAGAACATTTTCTAATTGCAGGGTGCTGGGCAACCGGCAATACAGCTTGTTGGGATACAGAGACCAAGAAATGTACCTGGTGCTCAGCTAAATGCTGCTAACAAACAGCAGCTAGCGGCTCGTGGTCTGCTCAATGCTCAGAGGCATACGCTGAAAGTTGCTACATCAAATGCTGGTAATTCTCATCTTTAATCTACTGCCATCACAAGGCTTGTTGCCTTTGGAAATACCTACCTGACTGAGAATGGAGAGGGGAGATTGATGTGCACGATGTAAATCAGCCAGTGCTGTAAATTCATGTCAGGCCCAGTTTTGGGATTTCCCTGGTAAGTTAGAAAGAAATTTCCATTAGCTTTGTGATATGAAGATGGGTAGGCTCATTCACAAGGACTGGTCTGATATGGTACTACAGCAGGTATTAAATTGTTAAATGATTAACACAGTTGCATCCCAGCTACAGATAGATTTGGTAACATAACACTCTGAACAATTTAGCTCCTACTGCAAGTCAGTCTAAAGTGAGAGAGAAAGAAATGAAAAAAGGGGAGCAGAAATATACCAGGCGAGAAATTCAGAACTCGTACAGTTAGCGACTTGATGCAAAAACAAATTGACCTTTACACAAATTGGTGAACAAAATAGTAAAATAATGTGTTTCTTATGAGTGTGTTAAGTCACGTAGCTCCCATATGCATTTCTAGAAAGCTTACTATGTATTGGAACCTGTTTGCAAAATAATTAGTGTATAGTAGACATCTTGCAAAATGTTACTACAAATAAATATGTAACCATAATTAACCCTCTGACTGCCCGAGGCAACGTACAACCATTCACATACCTGTGTGCTCTGCATGTGTTAATATACAGAGACATATTGTGATGCTGAGGGCCCACTGGCTGTGAACCTGCACAGTCTCTATGCAAATTTTCTCCTGTGATCTTAAATTGCTGTTTTATTTTTAGAGAGTCTTGCTCAAAGTGAGAATGAGAATGAAGCATTCATGAGTAACATTTGTAAATCATGTAATACACCTATATGTTTCTACAAGAGATTACAATTCTCCAAAGTCTGAGAGCAGTTTACTTATTGGCTAAGAAACCAGATACTAATGCGAAACCTGCCACTGTGTGTTGGACCTTGTTTGAAACTCTACACACACAAAATTATTAACTATTGATAAGTGGATAGGAAAAGTACTTCTCTAAATCTAAATGAAGAAAAAAAAAAAAATAAAAATATGTTTTTAACTCCATCAGTGCCAGCCCAAAGATTGAATCAAAAAGTTGGCTAGAAAATATATAAAGGAGGTGTAAAAGGCACTGAATACAGAGTTCTTTTCATTAGAATTTAATTCCTAATGAATTTCTGTGCTAATACTCCCCTTGACTTTACAGACTTCAGATCTTTAACGTGTAGTCAGTATGTGAATTACAAAAATTAGATGATGCATAGATTGCAGCAGTGAAACAAAATTATACGTAATCTTCTATTCTGTTGTGCAGCTATTATTTGGACACCACAGAAAAGTATTTGGAAAACTTGATTATTTGGTTTTGAGGGCTGTCTAGGGATAATTTATTGAATTTATGTGCTTGAAATATAGAAGTTACCTTTCAGAGTTTTCCACCATACAATAAAAAACAAAGTTTTCCACCATACAATAATCTTCCTTGGAAAGTTGTTTGCAAAAAAGAGTTATTTTGGTAGCAGAGACGAACGTGAATGGTTGGGCATTTTGGATCCTACAGTGTTTATTCCATAAATTGTGTACAATAAGCAACTAAATAAGCATCATTGCAGACTGTTGACCATTTTTGATTCACATGAAGCTATTCAAAAGAGAAGCAACCATTTTATTAGCTACTGCACAAGGCGGAGACATCAGTGACTTACTACAGCTGTTTACACATACTATCAAAGGTATATGTCCAACTGTGACTGACAACCAATTTGCTATTGTCTTAAAAGCTACCAAACAGTTCTCATGAGACATATTCAACAAAGTGAAATTTTAAAAAATGTCACTGTAGTTTACATAAATGCCAGTGTAATATTAAATTAATATGACAAGTGATTGGTGTATCCTATTCTTCTATAAATGGTATTATTGAACTTTACCACATAGATGACTTTAAAGATGTACGTCACTTTGCGAGTTAGTGTTGGAATTCACCTGCAGAAAAGCTGCAATCTAAGAAATTGCTAAGTAAATAGCACACTCATTATACTTATGATGTATCAGAGTTGGCTATGCTTGGAGGACAGATAGGGTTGCCACTTCATGCTCCAGAAAATATTCAGCATAATCTTAGCAGGGCACTGGATCGCTGATATTTATACAGCAGCCAACATGGCAAATAGCAAACACGTCTGCTGCAGTTGAAAGGTTGAGAAAGAGGAGGAGAAGAAAATGAATTCGATACCTCATCATTGTCTTATGTAGTTTTATATCTGTGCAAAGAGAGATGTTTATATAAGGATTCAGTTTTTGGTGGTATGAGAGAAATATGTCAGCACACGGAAAACCAAGTAGTACAAACGGTGCTAAGTGTTGTGATTTAATTCATTGCTTAGTTGTAACTATTGGGAGATGGGACTAATAGAAGTGTTTCGCAATGGCAGGTGTGATGGGTCATTCACATTCAGGAAAACAACATGCATTGCTGAATGAGGAGATGGGACAGATTACATAGGTTATTGGAAAGTATGCATAAAAGAGTGGTAATTGGTGAAAGACTTTTGTATATAACTGTAAGTAAGGGCTGGTGGGATACAGTTTTTTTTTTCAGTAAAGTGTGTTTGGGGGGCTCACTACACCGTAGGGTATTCCATGTATCTCTCTTCTAAGTGTGGCATAATTTTGTTGTTTATTCAGCACTGGTTCATTGAAACATGCAGGTATTATATAATGTTACTCCCTTGTATACTCTCAGTCTCTTGTTAGGCGTTAAAGACAATAGCCACCTGTTGCTGATTCTGCTTCATTACTTCTGTAATGCTCTATCATAGGTTTCCATGTTGTATTTTTATTCTTCTTTTATATTACTCTCATGAGAAGATATGTTACCTCCTTTCTTATAGACACTATTCAAACTTCAAAATGTACTTAATATATTTATTTTAAACTGTTGTTAATTTTAACAAGAACAGGCTGTATTGGTTGTTCATCTAAAAGTAGTGTGTGCATCTATCACAACATTTGTGTAACTAAAAAAAAGGGTATTATTTGTTGTGTTCACAAAACGAACATATATAAGCCATCAATCATTCTATTCATATCATATAACCAGTCTCATTTAGATGGCAGAATAATCTCTTTACTGTTTGTCAACGTCTTCCTGACAACCTTTTCGTGGAAGGCGAAGGAAGTTGCCTCCTCATGGTGAATGTACCTACTGATGGAGGGGGAGAACAAATTCTGCTTTCTTCACACTGTGCTACATGTGTACTACATCTTTGAAAGTAGTGGTAACGAGTGATTGAATATTTCATGAAAGTGGATTAGTGAGTGTTAGTTTTCAATGGTTGTACTTATTGCTAAAAGTTCCACATCAGTTCTCAAAAGCAACATTCTGCAAGATTATTATTTTCATTGCTTATTCTGTATTCTAGTAAACCACCACAGAGAAGTCTTAGACAGCTCCTCCATCAAGACTGGAATTGCTTCACCATACATATAGAAGCAAACCAGTCTCTGCATTGCAACACAACATTCACTATCTGCTGTAACAGCTACTGCAATGTTACACGTTGTATTGTTGTTGTTAAATATATAGTGGTGGCCCCACACATTACTCATAGCTTAACCAGCATACATGTGGAAACCGCTATTTTGCGTAAGGGTACTTTAGCATCTATGGGGAAAGTTTATGCAGTCCCTGTATCAATTCAGATGGGTTGAGGCTTGAACAGTTTTAAACCATGCAGGTCGCTGCCAGTTTTTGTGAACCAAGTATGTGTGCCAAATCCTTGTATGTATGTACAAACAAAGGACAATTCCAGATTTGTTTTCATAGCTGCAGCATGTGAACACACACGGGAGGGGGGAACCCCCTCAAACTATACAAGCATAGGCGAGCTGTGTGATGCAAAGACGATTTGTGCAGACTTATGGAAAATGCTTGCTCATGTGTGCTTGTCAAACTTTCAGTGATGCGTGTAGCTGTCTTAACATTCCTAGTGCCCACACACGAAGTACCTTGGCCTATGAGCTAGGGAGCATAGCAATAGGTAAAAGATTAACAAGTGGTAATAGTTCCAGATGTATGCTGCCAAACTATTCACTTCTGAATGCCTGACCATATCAAGTGATCTCAAACGGGTCAATTGTGACTTGATTGAGTAGGCAATTTAAGCAACTGCAATTCAATAAAAACTATTGTGAACACAAATGGGGTAATATCGCAATGAGAAAAAGTGTGATGCAGCACATAATGTTCTGATTTCCTAATCCAAGCAGTTGATTTGACCACTGGCAAGTAGGCCATCCTCAGAAAATCAACTCCTTCATGGCTACTATTATGAAAAAGAAAAAAATGGAAGATATTTGGAAATCTGCAAGTTCTTTGTAGCTCTTTCGTGTTGTGAGAAATCGCAGTGCTGCTTTCAATCTTATGTATGGTGTTCAAGCTTCTCATAGGTGTGTTAACTTTTAATCAAAGAAGTTAAATAAATACCCAAACTATACAAGAATACATGAGCTGTGTGGGGTAAAGGCGATTTGTGCAAACTTGTGGATGCTTGCACATTGCTTGTCAGACTTGCAGCAATATGTGTAGCTACTTAACATTCCCAGTGGCCACACACAAAGCACCTGCAGTCAGAAATCTGCTGGCCTGTTAAATAGAGAGCACAACAACCAGGAAAAGATTGACAAGTCATAGTAAGTACTAGATTTGTGCTGATGAATTATTCAATTTCAAATACCTGGACATTTTCAGCTGGTCCATTAAAGAGTTGCAGGATAGGTATGTGTTATCTTCTCTCTTACATCCTAAAACTAGTCAGAGGTTCTTATTTGAAAGTTTGAATTGTGGATATTCATGGTACAAATTTTAAGGTAGGTGCAAAGAGAACAATTCTTTTCCACTAACATTTTGTATGTAAACATGAAATCTCATTTAGTTTGGACACAAATCTCTGTACATCTGGGAGACAGTAAATTCAAGATGGCGTATTTGTACTGAGTGAAATTTTAGTTGAAAAAAGTGTGGAAGAAAGTTTTCTAGTCTCTAAATGTGGCATACCAAGAATGATGCTTGCCAGTCAAAATTTGAGTTATAGCAGGCTCTCTGTGGAACAGAACCGTATGTACCTGATTATAAGAGGAGATTTTTTCCCAGATTCGTTGTTTGAAAACTATGAGATCGTCTTCTATTTGCAGATTAAGCACTTGCTGCTGAGGTCAGTGGTTTTAGATTGTTTACTAGATTAATATAGGGGTTGTCTTACATTTACAGATTAAGCTGTTGCTATTGAGAGTTTGTACAAACTTATTTTGAACAATCCCAGAGAGTAGAGCTTAGCAAACAATGCTTGTTCAAATAGGCATAATCCGTATCACTTCAGGCAGGGGCATTGCCTTCATAGTCTCGGATGTTACTGAATTTAGCGTATGTTCCTGCCCTGAGATACAGACCTCCAGATATGACAATGTGAACACCATTTTGAAGATGCGAATATCAGAAAATATTTTAAAATGCTGTATCTCTGTAACAGTTCTAGATATTTTGTTAGAGAGGGTTTTTTTTGGTGGTGGTGGTGGGGGGGGGGGGGGGGGGGGAGATAATTGCTGTATGATTACAATGATATTCTCCATTTGCACATATCTGCCAAAGTTTTTTTTACCTTTACAATTTTTTTTAATAATTTACAGGAAAATTAATTTTTTTTTCTTTCAAAATGCCAATCCAGAAAAGTTAGATTTTTTTCTGTTGATTAGTACTATGTAAATACTATAATCTCTGTAAAGAAGAGCTTCCTCTTTTAAGTTGGACGGTTTTTATTTTTAAAAAATCTACTACTTCTTCTTCTTCTTCTTCTTCTTCTTCTTCCAAGGGGTAATGTATGTCTTCACTGAAGTTGTTACTTACTAGTAAGTCTTTCCGCTCCCAGGATTGGAATGACTCCTTACCCTTTCGTCTTTCCCCCTCTTTCCTGATGAGGCAACAGTTTGTTGCGAAAGCTTGAATTTTGTGTGTATGTTTGTGTTTGTTTGTGTGTCTGTCGACCTGCCAGCACTTTCATTTGGTAAGTCACATCATCTTTGTTTTTAGATATATTTTTCCTACGTGGAATGTTTCCCTCTATTATAATCTTACTAATTTCTTTGTTACAATGTTTATTTCCATTGTCTTTGTTGCCGTTATTTCTTATCACTTTCATTGTTGTAGATATTTTTTAAACTTTGCTGTAGTTTGTTGTAGTTTCTTGTCAGTTTCTTTGTCACGGCTGTTCATTTCAGGTTTCTGTATTGTAGTTGTTCAGTGCTAATTTGTTTACTGAAGTGGCTTCTAAGAAATCTGAGACCATCCAGTGAGGTCTGTGTTTTTGTGAGGAATTTGCCAGTTGACACAGCTGTAGTATGTTTTGTGAAAAAGACAGTTTGAATTGTCTTCTGACTGGGGCCATAGGAGAGTGAAGTGTACTGACTATTTGCATATCTATATAAGAGTGATATATAAGACAAACAAATAAACAGACTTTGTTCAGGTTGTGAGTATGTGTTCTCATTTGTAGACTCTGTTTCGAAGTGAAGATGTTTCCAGTGACGACTCTTTTTGTGTTCTAAATGTTTTGACCGAATAACAACAATGATAGTATCTGAACAAGGTGAAGCCTCCCATGGTGCAGATGATGCAGATTTTGCATCAATTAAGGAAGAATTAAATACCCTGAATCAGTCAACTACAGAGGTAGGTGTTAGTCCTGTTAAGAAACCGTGGTCAGTGAAGTTGAATCATAAGCTCTATGCGTCAAGAAAGTCCAGAGAAATTACTAAAGCTATTGATGAATACACTACAGCAAAACTGACCACACTCTTCAAAGCGGAAATTCCATCTTCAGAAGAAAATGAACCAAAGCACTCTTACACCTCTTGCCAGGAATTTTTCACAAATATCAGTTCAGCTGTTGAATATTGTGCATCCTACAGAGAAAAGGTGAAAGTTTTAAGTATTATTCCAGAGACATTTTCAAAGAAAACAATTTTACATCACATTCCGTCAGTATCAAAGTACACGGTAGACAAATCAAGCAAATGTGAGGTCTGTAAAAGGAGTCTTTGGAAGACCAGATCCCTATTTATTATGGTCATACTGTACAAGCAGCTCAAGTTCAAATAATGCAGTCATTTTATCTGGAAGATAAATGGGACTGTTTTCACCAGAGTAACAACAAAAAGAAGACACTATAACTGTAACAGTCGAAGGTGAAGAAGTTGTAAAAGTGAAGAGGAACATGACTCGCAGTGTTAAAGAAACTTTTGTAATTTATAAGAGCAACTATACAACTTCACATATTGGAAGGTCACAATTTTATGCACTATGACTTAAGTGGGTAGTTGCACACCCACCTAGAGATGTCTGTTTATGTGTGTACTGCGCGAATTTTGAATTTTGTGTTTTAACTTTGAATAACTTACTGGAGCACATGACATAAGACACCTTGGTTGGGCGTGTGAAGTCTGTGACATAAAGTGAGACTTGTTTGTGTGACTGTCCTGGAAAGGGAGGACTGTCTTTACAGACACTTAGTGTGGAAGACGTAGCAGATAGCTCTGCAGAAATTACATATGTGACTTGGGAGGAAAATAAACTAATTAAGAAAACTGTTGCCTTTGACAGTTTCATTGATGAACTTGGTAAGTGGTCAGTGAAAGCAGTAACACACCAGCATCTGAAGAAATTGGAACAACACATAGCAGAAGTGAAAGGGTGTGTACAAGCTGAAGAACTATGTTTTGTACTTCACTGTGATTTTGCTGAGGACTGGTCTGCAATTCAAGAAGTACGAGGGTATCATTGGAGTAATGACCAGGTTTCAATTTTTACAGGAGTGACATATTTTCAAAACAAGACAACAAGTGTTGCAGTTATAAGTGATGATACAGGACATGACTCGGCACATGGTTTGCTACCAATGTGCAAAATTCTTCAACTGCAAACAGGGGTAGAGAAGATCATCATTATTTCTGATGGTGTTCCTAGTCATTTTAAAAATCGGTACCAGCTGTTTGAATTGAGTAAGTTGCTTGTGCCAACTGACTTGATATACAGTGTACTGGTCATGAGGTGGTGAGTCATTCCATGTCATATCAACACACTTTAAATAAAAATTTTACCTCACCCTCTTAGATTTTGCTGAAAGTTGGTATACTCATAGTGGGTGCTGAAACTAAGAAAAATACCAAATTTCAATTTTTTACCTCAAACCATTCCTGAAATATGGTCAAGTAAACGTTTCAAAACTGGCCAAAAATGTGTGAACGGACTTTTTTTAATTTGCCCTAGGAGCTGCCCTAATTGAGCTAGAGAACTGGGAAAGGTGTCATTTTGCAGCATTTTTCATGCTCTTTCCAGTGATAGACAAAAAACATAGCTTCTAATTAATAACCTTTTTCAAAATGGTAATTAATATTTTGATTTAATTTTTTTACAAAAAGTACATAATTGAAAATTTTCAAAATATTTCCATAACTACTTCATACTGTTGTAAATCACATGGCAAAATATAAATGTGGGATGATGATGGTTTCATTGTTAAAAAAAAAAAAAAAAAAAAAATCCGGACTGTTTGTTTTTCACTAACGGCCCTAGTTTGACCAAACTGACCTTTAAGGTAGTACGTCAGTAGAGGACCGTATACATAGGGCTTGATGTCTGTACAATAATTCAGAGACCGGAGCCATTGTTGAGATGATGTAGTCTGCATTGTTACCTTCTAAGGCTTTGTGTGCCTACAGCATTATTTTGCACTGTGGTTTTAGTGCAAATCAATTGTTACCTCTGTGTTGACCAGTCTGTATCTATTATGTTTAATAGTTCATTTTCAAGTAAATCTATACATTGAAGGACAGTTTATAAGTGGTTTTTGTATAAATATGGAACCAAGCAAAAAGTGCAGTGCTGTAAGAGTGCAGTGTTGTAATCCATTGAAGAAGTCAAATCATTTTATTAGAGACAGAAAAAAACTGAGAAATGTCACAACATGGATGCCCAAATTATTTCCTCAAATACCAAATGGTGCCAAGATTTGTGATAAATGTAGGAAAGGTGTAACCAAATTGAAAAATACACCAGAGCCCATCAGTGATGAAAATGTTGAAGAAGAATCTTCTGGATCAGAGATAATCATCCGAGACCAAGACCCTGACTTCACTCCAACTTCAGTAGCTGTTAAAACATTTAACACAACACTTCAAGAACTAGGTGAGTCCCCAATTGACAAGAGAAAACGAACATCTATGCGTTATGCCAAATCAAAAGTGAAGAAAATCTCATCAATGACACGTAAACTTTTTGTTGCTCCTGAAACTGCTTCGTCAGATACTGATACTGATGAATCCGTTCTTGAAAATCTTAAAAGAAACTTTAAAAATTCTATAAGTAGAGTAAAAAAACTAATGATTCTTACAAGTTTACCTGAAAAGTGGAGTGTCAGGAAAATAATGAGGGAATTTAATGCTCCTGATTACATTGTTCGGCAGTCCAAAAAAATCTTGAAAGAGAGAGGATTCATGGAAGGTCCAAACCCAAAACCAGGGAAGTGTTTACCAACAAAAACTGTCAAAACTGTAGATTCATTTTATGAAAATGATGAAGTTAGCAGGGCAATGCCAGGTATTAAAGATTGTGTGAATTACAGAAACAAGTGGAAATAAAACAAAAATATCAAAAAGACTTATTTTGTGTAACCTTAAAGAAGCTTACAAACATTTTAAAGACAAGTTTCCTAACATAAAAATAGGTTTCTCTAAATTTGCTGAGTTGAGACCAAAACATTGTGTATTAGCTGGCCGGAGTGGCGCACACACACTGTCTGCATGTGCACAACTCACCAAAACATAAAATTAATGATAGAAAATGCCAAACTAAATACAGTAACAAACAGCAGCTTACACAATTATAAGCAGTGCATTGCAAAAATGCTTTGCAACCCATCATCAGTTGATTGCAACATGGGAAACTGTGAATACTGCCCAGGAGAAACTGTCATACGTAAAATTTTAAAAGACTCTTTTCATGAAAACTTAATTTAATAAGTTCAGTTCCGACAGCGGATGTCAGTTGACCGATGTAATCTGTAAATTGTTCAGAAAACTTCTGAAGAATTCATAGATTTATTTTGTAGTAAGATGTCGACTTTGATTCGGCATTTCGTTGCCAAGCAACAACGAACATTCCTTAACTCCACAAGAGAAAACTTTATGGAATCTGAATTTGTTGTCATATATGATTTTTCAGAAAATTATAGTATAGTTCTACAGGATGAAGCTCAGAGTTTCCACTGGACAAGACAACAGATTACCATTAATCCTTTTGTTATACACTCCTGGAAATTGAAATAAGAACACCGTGAATTCATTGTCCCAGGAAGGGGAAACTTTATTGACACATTCCTGGGGTCAGATACATCACATGATCACACTGACAGAACCACAGGCACATAGACACAGGCAACAGAGCATGCACAATGTCGGCACTAGTACAGTGTATATCCACCTTTCGCAGCAATGCAGGCTGCTATTCTCCCATGGAGACGATCGTAGAGATGCTGGATGTAGTCCTGTGGAACGGCTTGCCATGCCATTTCCACCTGGCGCCTCAGTTGGACCAGCGTTCGTGCTGGACGTGCAGACCGCGTGAGACGACGCTTCATCCAGTCCCAAACATGCTCAATGGGGGACAGATCCGGAGATCTTGCTGGCCAGGGTAGTTGACTTACACCTTCTAGAGCACGTTGGGTGGCACGGGATACATGCGGACGTGCATTGTCCTGTTGGAACAGCAAGTTCCCTTGCCGGTCTAGGAATGGTAGAACGATGGGTTCGATGACGGTTTGGATGTACCGTGCACTATTCAGTGTCCCCTCGACGATCACCAGTGGTGTACGGCCAGTGTAGAAGATCGCTCCCCACACCATGATGCCGGGTGTTGGCCCTGTGTGCCTCGGTCGTATGCAGTCCTGATTGTGGCGCTCACCTGCACGGCGCCAAACACGCATACGACCATCATTGGCACCAAGGCAGAAGCGATTCTCATCGCTGAAGACGACACGTCTCCATTCGTCCCTCCATTCACGCCTGTCGCGACACCACTGGAGGCGGGCTGCACGATGTTGGGGCGTGAGCGGAAGACGGCCTAACGGTGTGCGGGACCGTAGCCTAGCTTCATGGAGACGGTTGCGAATGGTCCTCGCCGATACCCCAGGAGCAACAGTGTCCCTAATTTGCTGGGAAGTGGCGGTGCGGTCCCCTACGGCACTGCGTAGGATCCTACGGTCTTGGCGTGCATCCGTGCGTCGCTGCGGTCCGGTCCCAGGTCGACGGGCACGTGCACTTTCCGCCGACCACTGGCGACAACATCGATGTACTGTGGAGACCTCACACCCCACGTGTTGAGCAATTCGGCAGTACGTCCACCCGGCCTCCCGCATGCCCACTGTACGCCCTCGCTCAAAGTCAGTCAACTGCACATACGGTTCACGTCCACGCTGTCGCGGCATGCTACCAGTGTTAAAGACTGCGATGGAGCTCCGTATGCCACGGCAAACTGGCTGACACTGACGGCGGCGGTGCACAAATGCTGCGCAGCTAGCGCCATTCGACGGCCAACACCGCGGTTCCTGGTGTGTCCGCTCTGCCGTGCGTGTGATCATTGCTTGTACAGCCCTCTCGCAGTGTCCGGAGCAAGTATGGTGGGTCTGACACACCGGTGTCAATGTGTTCTTTTTTCCATTTCCAGGAGTGTATATTACAAACAGGAAGACAAAATTGAGCATATGAGCTTTGTCGTTGTTTCTGATAGTCTGGAGCACAATACAACTGCGGTTTACACCTTTCAAAAGAAGCTAATTTCATATCTAACAAATTAATTTCAAAAGATTCCAATAACGATATACTATTATTCTGACAGTTCTATGGCTCAGTATAAAAGTAAGAAAAACTTCCTGAACCTTTGCCTTCATGAGGAAGACTTCAACATAAAAGCTGAGTGGCACTTTTCAGCCACAGCACATGGGAAAGGGCATTGTGATGGAGTAGGGGGTTCAGTAAAGAGACTGGCAGCTCGTGCAAGTTTGCAAAGCCCATACCAAAATCAGATCCAAACCGCAAGAGATATATTTGAGTGGGCAGTAGATAATATCACAAATGCTGATTTTGCATATTCCACTCAAGAAGACTACACTGCTTCAGAAATATTCTTAAAAATCCGACTTGAAGAGGCATTGACAATCAAAGGAACACAGCAATTTCAAGCTTTCATTCCCAACACTACATCAAAATTAATAGTCAAATACTTCTCAGGCGATATGCAGAGTTGGGAGAGGGAAGTAACTACATCACCAGACAAACTGAAGTTACAAGATGTATCAGGCTATGTCACCACTGTATATGGCAGAAACTGGTGGCTTGGGTAAATTTTAGAAAAAAACAAAGAACTTGATGAAGTGAAAATAACTTTCCTTCATCCATGTGGACCAGCTAAGTCATTCTCTTATCCTGGATGTTCTCACAAATGTGAATCCATTTACTCCAACAGGGAGAACATACATTCTTAATGAAAGTTATGTAAACCAAACCCAGTCAGCTTTATTAAAATGTAATATGTGAAGTTCCAAGACAATTTATTGGGAAACTGCTTTCAACTCAAAACTTAATTTTTGTGTCAGGTTAGTGTTAATGTATATTTTATAGAAAGTTGTTTCAAAATTATTGTTAGTACCTATTGTGTTAAATTTAGCTATGTACAGATACCTGTTACTTAAAAACAAGCATTACGTATTTAATTTGTTTAATAGTTCCATTTCAAACATCATGGACCAGAACTATTATGTAAATACTTGTACTTATTCATACTTTATTTCAGTTTGTAGTTAAATGCTCAATTTCTTGTTTTTGTTATATCGGTTAATATACTGTTAGTGAAGTTTTATGAAATTAAAATAAGCAATCAACTTAATTATACACTCCTGGAAATGGAAAAAAGAAGACATTGACACCGGTGTGTCAGACCCACCATACTTGCTCCGGACACTGAGAGAGGGCTGTACAAGCAATGATCACACGCACGGCACAGCGGACACACCAGGAACCGTGGTGTTGGCCGTCGAATGGCGCTAGCTGCTCAGCATTTGTGCACCGCCGCCGTCAGTGTCAGCCAGTTTGCCGTGGCATACGGAGCTCCATCGCAGTCTTTAACACTGGTAGCAGGCCGCGACAGCGTGGACGTGAACCGTATGTGCAGTTGACGGACTTTGAGCGAGGGCGTATAGTGGGCATGCGGGAGGCCGGGTGGACGCACCGCCGAATTGCTCAACATGTGGGGCGTGAGGTCTCCACAGTACATCGATGTTGTTGCCAGTGGTCGGCGGAAGGTGCACGTGCCCGTCGACCTGGGACCGGACCGCAGCGACGCACGGATGCACGCCAAGACCGTAGGATCCTACGCAGTGCCGTAGGGGATCGCACCGCCACTTCCCAGCAAATTAGGGACACTGTTGCTCCTGGGGTATCGGCGAAGACCATTCGCAACCGTCTCCATGAAGCTGGGCTACAGTCCCGCACACCGTTAGGCCGTCTTCCGCTCACGCCCCAACATCGTGCAGCCCGCCTCCAGTGGTGTCGCGACAGACGTGAATTGAGGGACGAATGGAGACGTGTCGTCTTTAGCGATGAGAGTCGCTTCTGCCTTGGTGCCAATGATGGTCGTATGCGTGTTTGGCGCCGTGCAGGTGAGCGCCACAATCAGGACTGCATACGACCGAGGCACACAGGGCCAACACCCGGCATCATGGTGTGGGGAGCGATCTCCTACACTGGCCGTACACCACTGGTGATCGTCGAGGGGACACTGAATAGTGCACGGTACATCCAAACCGCCATCGAACCCATCGTTCTACCATTCCTAGACCGGCGAGGGAACTTGCTGTTCCAACAGGACAATGCACGTCCGCATGTATCCCGTGCCACCCAACGTGCTCTAGAAGGTGTAAGTCAACTACCCTGGCCAGCAAGATCTCCGGATCTGTCCCCCATTGAGCATGTTTGGGACTGGATGAAGCGTCGTCTCACGCGGTCTGCACGTCCAGCACGAACGCTGGTCCAACTGAGGCGCCAGGTGGAAATGGCATGGCAAGCCGTTCCACAGGACTACATCCAGCATCTCTACGATCGTCTCCATGGGAGAATAGCAGCCTGCATTGCTGCGAAAGGTGGATATACACTGTACTAGTGCCGACATTGTGCATGCTCTGTTGCCTGTGTCTATGTGGCTGTGGTTCTGTCAGTGTGATCATGTGATGTATCTGACCCCAGGAATGTGTCAATAAAGTTTCCCCTTCCTGGGACAATGAATTCACGGTGTTCTTATTTCAATTTCCAGGAGTGTAAAATAGGCGGATTAGTTTTGGTTTAATAAGGTGATGTTTTGATATTTCTAATACTTTTTTTTACTTACCTTTCAGTATATTTTAAAGAAATTACTGTTTGTTAAAGGTCAGTTTGGTCAAACTAGGACCGTTAGTGAAAAACAAGAGTCCAGAATAATTTTTTTTAACAATGAGCCCATCATCATCCCACATTTATATTTTGCCATTTTTCAATTATGTACTTTTTGTAAAAAAAATTACATCAAAATATTAATTACCATTTTGAAAAAGGTTATTAATTAGAAGCTATGTTTTGTTGTATATCCCTGGAAAGAGCATGCAAAATGACACCTTTCCCAGTTGTCTAGCACAATTAGGGCAGCTCATAGGACAAATTAAAAAAAGTCCGTTCACACATTTTTGGCTGGTTTTTGAATAGTTTACATAGTCATATTTCAGGAATGGTTAGAGATAAAAAAATTGAAATTTGGTATTTTTCTTAGTCGCAGTGTCCACTATAAGTATACCAACTTTCAGCAAAATCTAAGAGGGTGAGGTAAAATAGGTGTGTTGATTTGACATTCTGGTGTAGGAGGCCTACTGAAGCACCATGCTACAAAACATAATCTCTGCAGACCAAATAGAGCTGTGATTCAGAATGCTGAGGATTTTACAAGAGTCGTGAAATCTTACAAATCCACAGCCCTCATTCTTTTGGCCAAAGAGAAAATTGAAGAATTCGTGATCAGAAAAAAGAAAAATGGTCCAAACAAATTGCTCCTTTGAAAGGAATTCAGAAGAGACATTTTTGGACTCAAAGTGATGGGCGATTTTATATTTCACGCACTTTAAAGAGCAAGAAAGAAGAAATTTTGTTTGTTTGGCCAACACCTCAGAAACAGCAGAATAATATTCAGATGCACAACCTGAGAAGGGGGATGTTTACGGCAGTGTGTATGACTGTGACTGGTGGATTGCTGAGATTATTGACACCAGTTACGAGTTAAACGAAATTGTAGTGAACTTTATGCTACCACATGGACCAGCTGCTGGATATAGATTTCCAGATGAAGAACAGTAACAACGCCATCAGTGCTCACTTCCTGATCACAATGTTTTGAAGATTGTAAGTGCTCCAGTTCCCATTGCTTCAACAGGAAGGCATCACGCCATATCAAAGGAAGATACTGAAGCAGTGGGATACATTTCAGTACAAAACAGGGTGCACAGAAGTTGTATACATTGAAACCTTTAAGTCTTTGGACCTTTCACGTATATTTTGGAACCATTTAAAATGCTTGAAAAATGAGTCTCTTCCTTACCTTTCAAAACTAAAATTATTTTAAGTAAGGCTAGGTTTTGATTTTTATGAGCCTGTAATGTGATGATGTATTGCAAAAATTTCGGTTTGTTTATAAAACCTGTTAAACCTAAAAGTGGAAGCTCTCCTGTTCAGGGAATGTAGAACTATATGGTACTGATCATCAGAAAAAAATCAATTTTATGCATTGGAATAAAAAAAATCCATAAATTATAAAAAAAGTTCAGAACGCTATAGTAAAAGAGCTTCAACACATAAATCCAAATGGAGGATTTCTTTGTAATCATAAACCAATTATCTTTCAAATAATAATAATAATAAAAAAAAGAAAAAAATTAGAACTGTTCCAGAGATACACCATTTAAAAATTTTTTCCAAAACTCGCATCTTCAAAATGGTATGCGTAGTGTCATCTTTGGAGGACTGGATTTCAGAGCAGAAATATTTTAGGAGAAAACAAATAAATATGTTTTCCTTATTTAGTCCTTCATTTTAAGATACGCTAAATTCAATAACATCCGAGACTACGAAGGTAAGATTTTTTCCTAGCCTGCTTGAATTGATACGGACTATGCCAGTAGGTTCAAGATTTCCCAATATGCCGAAGCGCTTGATACAGTAGTGACCTTGCTCAAACAGTCAGCGCTAATGTAAGGGGTACACAAGAAACTATGAAATAGTGACTACAACAATCTAATGGTATGCGTGAAAACTGCCAATTTTGTGAAATTCTGTCAACTTAACAATGTTGTATTTGAATGAATTTGCAATACAATTTTTCATACATATGGATACTGCATGCATACGTTTAGGGCGCTTTTTAAGTAAAGGTGACATTCAAAGACAAAAATCTGGTCCTTAAAAAAGTTACTTCATTCTGAACACAAGTCACTGTTTTATTTGTTCATGAGAAACAGTTGTGCTTTACCATGTGGGTTGCAAATGAGAGATTGTTGCTGTTCACATTTTAGAATACCATGGAAAAATGTTACCAGCATTTAATCAGCATTGGAACAAGATGAAATGAGAAAGAAAATTAATCCACAATTAAATGTCAAAAAATGAATTAAATCACACTGAAGTGACTATAGTTGTTATCGCAAGAATTAATTACAGCAGAAAGAGCTGTTGTGGAGATAGTACCAACAGATGTAACTACATAGCAGGTTCTATGCGGTTCGAGAATTGGACTGAATCACGATTGCTATCTTTTATTCACGTATTAGTTGCTGCTGTCTCATAAGACATGTACCCTTGAAGATATTGTCATTCATATTTCACTGTTATTCAAGAACAGCACTACAGAATGCTGTTAACTAGGATGAGTGCGAGGAGAGGATTAGTGGGCGAACAGAAATTACATTGTGTTGCCAACCAAGGGAATGTATGCTGTGTACTTCGTCTTTTTATGAACACTTACCACATTTAAACTGCAGTTTGCCTGAGTCCATTTGCACTCGGAATCAAATTGACTTCAAAAATGGGTAAATGCTCAACAATAGGATGCATTTCTACAGGAGATGCTAAAAGTGCAGCAATGTTATTGACACTCAACTTGAGGTATGACAAGAATGATTGGGGGTGTGTCAGCCGCTGGTTCTACATGGCTAGTGAGAGAGCAGCAGAAAGATGATAAGTTTAGAAGCTAGAGATATTGCAACATTGTCATGTCAGTATAGAAGTGAAATCTGTTATGTTTAAGAAAAAAACTGCTTTGTTCTCAGATAAAGATCAGAAATCGCAACATATTTGGAAGAAACATCCAAATATTTGTGACAGAGAAGATGTAAGATTAATGTCAACCATTTCTTTTTTGTTTTATTTCTATCTCAAAATGTATATAATCAATAAATAGCATAAGTTAGAATAGGCTTAGTGTTAACTGTTTAGGCAGAGAAAGTTTGTAATTTTGATTAGTCAGAATATGTTAAAAAATCAATTTTTCCTAAGGAACATCTTAAGAAAATAGGGTTGTCTTATGAGTGGGTAAATATGGTAATTCATTGTACCATTTGATGGTAGTGATTGCAGGTAGTGCCCACAGTAGAGTCAGCATAAAAAGCAACTCGGAAAGAAAATGCAACAAGTGCTAATATGAGTAATGCTGACATTTCATAAAACTAACTGCAGTTTTTTGCTGGCAGTTAAAAGGAATTTAACTAGTGCACCATTCATATGACGACTGAAAAGGTCCATTTTTTAAGTATGCTGACATCACACACATCATTTATGTGTCTTTTGTAGCATCAGCATTTTATATAAGAAATACACATTTAATATGTTTGCACCTAAATGGCTGTCATGAAATCTGTAATGCTTATATTTCAACACAAATATTTAAATATGGTGCGTAGGCAGGAAAACACTTGCATGTAACAAATGGTGAAGTTGATGGCTCTCTCAGTATTTACTGGAGCACACTGACGCTCTCATCAGCATCTGAACATGCGTCACATGAGTTTCTTTATTAGTGCAACTCACAACCTAGACAGTCTTCTTTCTTTGAAGCTGCTTATAAGTATGTGCCTTACAAGACGGGTATCTTTTAAGTTTATTTGTCTCTAGCAAGTTATAATGATGAATCTGCATATAGTGTAGTATTATGTTTTTGTTGTTGGGATAGAAAATAAATCCTGTCCAAGCATGTATCAGACTTTCAGATCAGTCCAAGACAGACCCATGTGATGGACATATTACCACCAAAGTTGTCTTGTGTGTGCTCACTTTGTGCAACAGTATCTACAAACGTGAGTTACATAGCAGGTAAAAAGACTTGTTTGTAGTGGAAACACTTCAGCATGATAGATATTTCATCTCCTAGACATCTTCTTCTTAGCAATCGAAAATCTTGTGTTTTATCTTTGCATAATGAAAATGTAGACCACTTTCCCTATAATTGATTTTTCAATAAATTGATAAACTATTAATGTTTAGTGCACCGCTCATTGTAGACCGGTAGACTTTAGGAAGACTGTAACTTCTGAATGAAGAGAAACTAAGGATTACGCTTCCGTTAGTGGCAATTCCCCAATCAATGAGGATGATAGGAAGAATGCAGAAAGACTATAAACTTGTTGGAAAGAACTTGAAAACCTTATTTCCAGACTTTTTATATGGAATATGAAATTGTTACAGATGCCTTCAGCACTCAGACTGGGAGAGACAATTTAAGAGAGAGTCTGGGGGAGTACCAAGATGGTAGAAGCCAATCTTTGGAATACCAGCGTGGAATCCAAAAAAAAAAAAATTAGGAACAAATGAAACAAAATGTTTCAGACACTCTGGAGTGTGTCGTCACAGGAAAAACTAGTGTTGTATAGGACAGAGTGGGGAAAGCATTAATTGGGTTCGTAGGCCAGAGAATTTAAAAAGGGAAATAGATTGAAGCTAGTTAAGTTGATGTTAGATACAGTGATAATTAGTGAAATGTGGTGCAGGCAAGTACAGGGTTATAAATGTAAAATCTAATTGAGATTATTCAGGAGTAAGTCTAATAATGAACAAGAAAAAAGGGATGTGGATAGGCTATAGCAAAGACCATAGTGACTGCATTTTGTAGCCAAGGTAGACATGTTGCCAACATCTACCACAACAGTACAAGTTTATTTGTCTATTAGTGATGTGGATGTTTAAGGGATTGAAGCAATATATGATAAGATAAAAGAAATTATTCAGATAGCTAAGGGAAACAAAAACTTAACTGTGATTGGAGCCTGGAGTTTGATGCTAAGGAAAGGAATAGAAGTAAAAATTGTAGGTGAATATGGACTGGGGGAAAAGAATGAAAGAGGAAGCTGCCTGGTAGAACTTTGCACAGAGCGTACTTTAATTATTGCAAACACTTGGTTTAGTATCTAAGATCATAGAACACTACATCAAAGAGCAACTATGCAGCTACATTGAAAACAATAAGCTAATCTCCTCTTCACTGTATGACTTTAAGCTGAAGAAATTGAATAAACGTAGGAAATTAGGGGGATGGGGCCTGGATAAATTGAAAGATACAGAGGTTATTGAATGAGAGTTTCATAGGGAGTATTAGGCGGTAATTGATTGGAAAAATGGAAAGAAAAATAGTAGAAGATAAATTAGTAGCTTTGCTAGATGAAATGGTGAAAACAGCAGAGGAACAAATAGGCAAAAAGATAAGGCAATAGAAATCCTGGGGTAACACATGTGGTATTGAATTTAATTGATGAAAGGAGAAGCTATAAAAATGTAGGAAATTAATTAGGCAGAAAGGAACATGGATATCTAAAACATGAAATTGACAGAAATTACAAAATATTTATGCAGGTGTGGCTTGAGGTCAGAGACAAGGCTGTAGAAGCATGCATGACTATGGGAAGGACATGTAGATGCTGCCTATAGGATAATTAGAGAAAGAATTTTTTATAAAATAGGAGCAGCTGTGTAGATATGAAGGGCACAGGTGACAAACCAGTACTAAACAAAGAAGGGAAAAGTGAAAGTAATATATGAAAGGACTATATACAAGAGAAATGAAGTTGAAGACAATATTATTGAAACAGAAGAGGAAGCGAATGAAGATGAAATGAGAGATACAATACTGCAAGAATTGATATGCTACTGAAAGACATAAATGGAAACAGGGTCTGGAGTAGACAGTATTCCTGTAGAATTATTGAGATCCCTGTGTGCAAGCTGTATGACACAGATGAAGTAGCCAGAGACTTCAAAAAGCGCACAGTAATTTCAATTCCAAAGAAGACAGTTGCTGACAGGTGTGAATATTATTGAACTGTCCGTTTAATATTTATTTATTGTTTATTTAGCCTGACCAAGAGCTTCACATACTAAAGATATTACAAAACTTTCCCAATGATAATAATAATAAATATTATAAAAATAGGCATTTAATGACAATATTATGAAAAGTATAGTTGTTAGTCACCGTATAGTGGAGATACCGAGTGTGTGTAGTACTTGTGATATCGTTATCATGTTCTTGCCCGAAGCGAGAATAAGATATGTGCGACATCTGCTCAACTCTTTATTTAACAAAGAAGTTTACATTAAGCTCACATAACAGCAGGAAAAACATTATGAAACATTTCAAGTGCAATGAATATTACCAGTTTTATGGTAATTAAGTGAGGAAAACAGTAACAGAAATACTAAAAAAGTCAAAGCTAATTATTAAATTCATGGAGCCTAAAAAGTCAAAGAAAATTGTTAAATTCATGGAGCGCCCACTGTAGCAAGGAGGAAATGCCTGGCGGTCAGCGTGCGAACCCTGTTGACATGCACCGGCTGATCAGCTGATTAACTGACATCTGTTTTGGCTGACACCCGACGTTGCTACACCAGCCCCCTTCGGGAAAGAGGAGTGCCGTCCTTGGACGAAGCCAGAAATGACATCCCTGACGTGTGCCGGGAAGAGTACCTGTCATCTGGAATTCATTTCCCATTCGATTGGAGACTGTGATGGTGGCAGTGGAGGTTGCTGGGTGGCAGGTGGAGGTTGCTGGGTGGCAGGCGGAGGTTTCGCCTGGTTGCATTGCAGATGTGAATGTGAAGAGTCTAGTAGGAGTCGTTGGAAACTGTATTCATCTTGCCATTGATGATAATACCAAATGTTTTCTCACCTCTAATGACAACACGATATGGACCATTATATGGTGGTGTGAGTGGCGGTTTGATGCCCTCTACTCGCAACATTACATGTGTACAGGTTCGTAACTCTCGGGGTACAAATGTTTCCTATGTATAAAGGCGCAATGCTCGTCGCGATTGGATCTGCATCAGCTTTCCTCTGAGGTGGGCGACAAATACTGGTGCATTATCATCATCCAACCAAATTGCATGTGGATCCACAAACTCACCAGGAAGCTGTAGGACTTCTTCATATACCAGTTCTGTCGGTGAGGCTTCTATATCTGGTTTATACATGTTACGTAGGCTGAACAAAACCAGTGGTAAGGCAGAGGTCCATTGTGATTCATGGCACAATAAAGCAGCTTTAAGCAATTGGTGCCAGCGTTCAGTCATGCCATTACTGGCAGCACAGTAACTTGTTGTTGGTGATTCAGTGCGCTGCAAAATTTACTTAGTTGGGGAAAAAAGGTCAGATTCAAACAGCTGCCCTCTATGTGTGGTTATATGAAGCGGACAACCAAAATGGGCGGTCCAGTGTGACACAAATGCAGTGGTTAGCATCTCAGTAGAAATGTTACCTACCGGAATGGCTTCTGGCCAGCTTGTGAATCTGTCTATTACTGTCAGTTGGTAACGTTGTCCTTCTGAAGGGCAGTGTACCTACCACATCAGTATGAATATGGGCAAACCGTGCTGTTGTGTCTGGAAATTTGCCCACCTGCACAGAGACATGATGAGAAATCTTGCTGTAGCATGCATGAGCCCATGTGAGACAGTCTTTTTTTTTATTCCAAGCCACACAAAATGGCTAGCTATTAGTCTAATTGTTGCCTTCACGTCTTTGTGACATAAATTATGTAGAATTTTGAAAGCTTGCTTGCGTAGTGCCATATGAACATTATGGACGAGTTCTCCCAGTTGAAAGCTCACAATATAGCTTGTAGCTGGAACCTTAGTTGGCTGAAGTTGAAGGCCAGACATGGCATCTTCTATACGATCTCGTAGTTCCAGGTCAGACTCCTGTGCTTGGGGTAGCTATGCGAAATCTACAGCCTTCGTGATATTGCTCACCAGGGATAGACAGTTATCAACGACATTGACGATTCCCGATATATATATGCCGTACATCAGTAGTGAAGTGTGTGATGAACTCCAGTTGATGATATTGTCTCAGAGAACATTTGTCATTATTTTGCCAAAAGGATAGGTGAGGGGCTTATGGTCTGTAAAAAAGACAAAAACTCTAGCTTCCAACTACGTATGGAAATATTTAATGGACTCATAAACCACCAACAACTCGCAGTCGTGTGTGCTCCATTGTTGCTGTGCAGGAGATAGCTTTTGTGAAAAGAATGCAAGAGGCTGTCAGGCTTTGTCTATATGGTGTTGCAAGGCAGCGCTGATTGCCATCTGGCTAGCGTCTACTACCAGTGCGAGAGGTGCTTGCAAAGCCAGATGTGCAACAAGGGCCATGTCAGCTATATTTTTCTTTGGCCGCTTTGAACGCATTTTTCATCGACTCTGCCCACAATACTGGTGTTTTGCTTTTAACCTTAGGACCAGCTAAAGCTGCGGTAAGAGGCTCTTGGAGTTCTGCCGCATGAGGTAGGTGATGTTGGTAGCAGTTAAGGACTCTCAAGAATCATCACTGTTCTTTAGCACTTTCTGACTGTGCAATACTCGATATAGTCTCTAATTTCACTGATAATGGCAGTCAACCATTTCATGAAATCCGATGACCTAGAAAGGTAACCTCTGTCTGGTCAAAAACACACTTTGAGGTATTCAACAGTACTCCATATTTGTCAAGGCATTTAAATACCTCAATCAGGTGCTGTTCGTGTTCTTCTGAAGTCGCTGAAAAGATAAGTATCTCATCAAGATATGCAAAACAACACTGCAAGCCTTGCAAAAGGGAATCTATAAACCTTTGCCATGTCTGAGCAGCATTTCTCAATCCAAACGTCACAAACAGGCTTTCGAACAAACCAAACAGCGTTATAATGGCTATTTTCAGAATGTCTCTTTCGGCAGCAGGAAAATATGTTTTTGCGCAATCTAATAAGCTGAACACCTCTTTTCCACATAATGCATAATTATAATCTTTCAGGAGAGGAACAGGATACCATCCGGTATTGTCCTAGCATTCAAGCCTCGGTAATCACCACAAGGATGCCATGCACTTTTCTTTTTGGCACTAAATGGATGGGTGACGACCAAGGCCCATTAAATGGGTGAATGAGGCCTTTCAACATTGGATTAAATGCCTCCTTGGTAACAGCGTATTGGTCAGGAGCAAGATGTCTGGGTCTGCACGAAATAGGAGGGCCTGCTGTAGTATTGATATAATGTACAGTGTTGTGACATACCTTTTGTGGGGACCTAGGAGGCCTTGCGATAGCTGGTAATTGTTCTAGAAGTACGGCATACTAGTCGCTCTTCAACTGGATCAATTTGATGTCGTATAATGCCACACTGCGTCGGAATCTATTGGAAGATAGTCCCATGATGTTGTCTACTAGGCGGGCGTTGGCAACGTCCGGCAGCAGCTGATAATGCACTAAGAAATCTGCCCCAATTATAGGCTAGGTTACATCCGCCACAGTGAAATTCCACTTCAAGGCACAACATAATCCCAGGTCCAACTCGATGTGTCCATATGTCGCAATGGTTGAATTATTAACCGCGGAAAGGCAAAACGAGGTGGCTGGCTGATACTTGGGTAACTGGGTCTGTTGCAAAATACTTAAGTTGGAACCTATGTCCACCAAAAACTTGCACCCTTTCTTGCGATCCGTCATAAACAGACGCAAGGACATCGACTGACAGTCCGGAATGATTACTTCTGCCTGTCACTTACAACTGAGAAAGGTACATGGCGAAGTACACTTGTGCGCCTGATCTCAGAATTTCCTGCAGTACCAACACATGTCTGGTCGGGTTGAATCTTTGACCATGGCGGAGTTTGTGACTTCTGGATCTTCTGTGGAATCATCCTCTAGTGTACCTGTTGGAGAGTAGTTCACCCATTTCCTTACTCAGCGCGTCAACCTTGCTGCTCAAGAGACTGTTTTAATCCGCCCGCATAACCACCGAGATGCTATTACAGTCCACTGTAATTTCAGTGTAGGAGACTAGTATGATGGCGTCTTGAATTCGATCTGGCACACCTGCAACGGCATCTAGTGACATGTCCATTTGCGATGCTAAAATGACCTTCACCTGTGCCAGCAGATGGCTGCTTCAGAATGTGCATAGTAATGTATCGGGCACCGTGCACACGTCAACCTTGCTTCTTAATTGACAGAGGTAGTGCAGTGGTTTTTTCTGTCACCGACATTCTCTTGTGTGAGAACCTGCAGCACTTGTTCTTCCTGTGAAGTGGACACTCTTCGTGGTAATTCAGTCTTTAATTTCATGTACGATTCCGTGTTCGTAGGTGAAAAGTTATATCTTGAATCACAGTTGCGTAGCAGTGGTCCAACTGACTAACCACCAGTGCGAACTTAGTGGAGTCAGCAGTCAATCTGGTGCAGAGGAAACTCGCTTCCACTTGTGGAAACAATAATGCTGGATTGTGGGGTCAGAACAGCAGTAGCCACATGGCCGGTCTTGATATGGTTGGTGGGTCCATTCCCGCACCAGTTTCTGGTTTTGAAGTTTGCTGCCAGCCGTTTATTCTCTCTCTAGCTGTGATCACATCGGTATCACCACTGTCGCAACCTGTGTGTATTGTACTTGTGATCTCATTTGCGTGATCCTGTCTGCAGCAAGAATAAGATACTTGTGACATGTAATTCTGTTCAACTCTTTATTTAGACAAGAATTTTACTTTAAGCTCACATAACAGGAGGAAAAACATTATAAACCTTTCCAGTTCAATGAATATTACCAATTTTTTGGTAACTAAGTTAGGAATATAGTAACAGTAACAGGAATATTAAAAAAGTCAAAGCAAGTTATTAAATTCATGGAGCCTAAAAAGTCAAAGAAAATTATTAAATTCATGGAGCATGCGCTGCAGCGAGGAGAAAGCGTCTCACAGCACCCCTGGCGGTCAGCGCGGGGAACCTTGTTGACATGCGCCAGGCGATCAGCTGATTAACTGACATCTGTTTCGACTGACGCCCGACGTTGCTACTGCTTATTTAGCCTGACCAGAAGCAACACATACCAAAGATATTACATGATAATATTATGAAAGGGATAGGTGCTACTCACCATATATTGGAGATACTGAGTCAGACTGAGTCTGGCCTTGGCAATCAGAGACTTCGGTCATGTGTGTGATGAAGGTCTGTTTGTCTAAAAGCTTTCTTGGACATCTCTTTGTTGTGCCTCTCAGTGGCTCAGCATCTCTCTTGTCTGGTGGGTAGCAATTATCTTCTTCATAATATTGTCATTATTCCATCCTGGGTTTTCCATTGTTTGTAATAGGCATTTAGAATGGTACACATTAGCACATTTGAAACCATGTTTAGTACTATGAGAAGCGAAATCGATAAAGAAAGGGGGGAGAACTGAAAATGACAGTGACAGTTGCTGTTAAGAAAGAAGTAGGCTGACGTGAGGTAGGGACAAAGTTCAGGGGTAGGGGGACACATGAGAATGGGCAGCACAGAACAGCTGTTATGATTGAAGATGGACCATTAGCGGTCTTTTGAAGTTTGGAAGAAATTTAATTTCTGTGATATTTTGAGGAAGATTGTTCTGAATTCAGGTTCCTGATGCAGAAAATGATTCGGAAAACATGGCTGTGCTATGTGATGGTACAGAGAGAATTTTACTTAGTTGAGAATGAGTATTTCTTCCGTGCTGTTCAGGTTGTAGAGTAAGAGCTGAAGATAAATAAGAGGGAGTGCAATGATTGAGAAGACGATAGAGCAAGCAGATAGTATGATAGTCTATGTGCTTATTAGCTCATAGCCATGATAATATTGTTCATAACCTGATGATATGGTCAAAAAAGTGTACACTACAAATGTACCTCACACAAGCATTCATCACCAGTTCCATCCTGCATGAGCTTTCATATGATAGTCCTTGGAGAATGGCATCACCACTGTCAAATATACGGAGTGTTAGTCTCTCTACAAGCTTCTTTTAAAGCTCAAAATTAAATACGTTTTTTATATTTCTCTATTGTGTGAAGTGATGATGACACCTTCTTTCAGACTTCAGCTGTGTGTTCAATCCAGTCTAAATCATGGTTCAGATTTATTCCCAAATTCATTGCTGAAGAAGAAATTGTTATTTCTATGTTGTTTAGGATTCATGGTGGAAGAGATTTCCTGAACTGAGGGGGTAATAAGTCTTTTGTGTGTGACTAAGAGTGCTTCCATTTTAGATTTATGTTCTGCACCTACAGTCGTGGGCAAGTGTATTCGCATTTATCACTGTATGGCTGTGCACAGGTTTGTTGGACTTGCACGTAGGTATAACTGAATGTCATTAGCAAGTACGAGATCTGTTCAAAATATTCTGGAACATTGTCCACAAAATTTTTCTATGCTTTACTGATTGTGCATGGTCTCCTTCGAAATACTGTCCTCCACAGTTGTTATACTGCTCCCAATGCCCTTTCCACTACTGGAAGCAGTCTTGGTACACCTCGTGTTGGATGGCATAAAGTGCCATGGAGAGTATAGAGGATAAGGCAGCACAATGATTAATTTTTTGTGCCTTAAGTATTGTACCAATAGGGATAAATATGCGGATGCATTATCGTTATGCAAGAGCCATGAATTGTCTCACCACATGTCAGGTTGTCAGCATTTTCTTGCAGGCATTGCAACACATCCTGATAGCACCATTGGTTAAGTTTGTCCCAGTGGCAAGTACCATTGGTTAAGTTTGTTCCTGTGACACAAATTCATGATGAACTAATCTTTCAAAGCAAAAGAAAACAATCAGCATGGCTTTGACATTTGATTGACCTGACAAGCTTATTTTGGTCTTGGAGACCTTTTCCCAACCCATCGTGAAGATTGAACCTTGGTCTCAACCTCATAACCGTAGACCCATAGCTCGTGATCAGTTATAATTCTCTTAAGAAACATCTAATTCTCATTTGCATGATCCAAAAGCTCTTCACCGACTGCGGGGCAAAGGTATTTCTGGTTTTGACTCATGAGCCATGTGACAAACTTGGTGGCAAGTCAATGCATTCCAAGATGCAGTGTCAGGATTTCATGACATGACCCAACTGAAATGTTACATTCTTCTGCAATTCTTCTGCAGTCTCTCGGACAGTCAGTCTTTGATTGACATGCACAATTTCATTGACATTCCTGACATGAACGTAGTTGAAACTTCCTGGCAGATTAAAACTGTGTGCCAGACTGAGACTCGAACTCGGTACCTTTGTCTTTCGCGGGCAAGTCCTCTACCAACTGAGCTACCCAAGCACAACTCATGCCCCATCCTCACAGCTTTACTTCTACTAGTATCTCGTCTCCTACCTTCCAAACTTCACAGAACCTCTCCTGTGAACGAGATACTGGCAGATCTAAAGCTGTGAGGATGGGGCGTGAGTCGTGCTTGAGTAGCTCAGATGGTAGAGCACTTGCCCATAAAAAGGCAAAGGTCCCCGAGTTCGAGTATCGGTCTGGCACACAGTTTTAATCTGCCAGGAAGTTTCATATCACCGCACACTCTGCTGCAGAGTGAAAATCTCATTCTATGAGTGTAGTTGATACATGTTGAATTCCGTCCTGAATGAGGGTCATCTTTAACTTCTGTCTGGCTATTTTTAAACCATGTGGACAGTGAGTATGGTTTAAGCACTCATCACCGTAGGGTTCCTGCATCATTTGGTGTGTCTTTATAAAGATTTTTTTGAGTTTCACACAAAATTTAATGGAGATGTGTTGCTTGTATAACACTGCCATCTCGAAATTCAGAAACTGTGGGACACAATGTTCTACTCAATGCAGCACTTATCAATAACTAACAGAGATATAACAATGAAACTTCTGGCGGTTGCACATTAAACACAGGCATGTGCAGGTATGGCAACTGAATTTCATTCCAGTACACCATTGGTGTGAAATTACAAATATTTCAGAATTTTTTGAGCAGATCTTTTACTTATATTTGTAGTGGGAAAGAAGAGTTGATACATCATTAACATATAATGAGAAGAATAAATGGGCCCACTGCCAATCCTTGTGGGATCCCTGATACTACAGCCTCCATTGTTCCAATCATTATCATTACACACTGTTCACGATATGTCATGCTCCCAAAATATTGACAAAAATTATTTACAGAAGAGTAGAAAAACTGGTAGAAGCTGGCCTCATGGAAGATCAGACAAACGTACAAATAAGCAAGATAGTAATGACCCTACAACTTACCTGGCAAGATAGGTTAAAGAAAGGCAACTTTACATTTACAGCACTTGAAGGTTTAGAGGAAAATTATGACTTACCTTTGAAAGTAGGTAGAAGAAAGGAAAAGCTACATTTATTGTGTTGTAAGTAGCCAACATTTCTCTCTAAATCTGCAACTTGTGTAGAAACCAGATTGCATTTATAAGAGCCCAAGGACGTGAAAGGGATGCAGTGATTGAGAAGGGAGTGAGACATGTCTGTAGCCTCTCCCTGATAATTATCAATCTGTACATTGAATAAAGAGTAAAGGAAACCAAGGAGAAATTTGGAGAGGGAATTGAAGTTCAGGGAGAAGAAATAAAAACTTTGAGGTTTGTCAATGATATTGTTTTTCTGTCAGATGCTGAAGGACTTAGAGGAGCAGTTGAAGAAGAGATAGTGTCTTGAAAAGAAATTATAAGACTAAAATCAACACAATTAGAACAATGGAATGGAATGTTTTCGAATTAAATCTGACAGTTCTGAATGAGTTAACATTAGGAAATGAGTTACTAAAATTCGTATACAACTTTTGCTATTTATGCAGAAAAATCTAAATCAACTCTGTACTACACAAGCCACCTTTTGGTATGTTGCAGAGAGTACTTTGTCACCTCTGTCACTTACACCTTTTCCTGTTCATCACAAGCAGTTCTCTGGTGGAACGACTGCTGGTTTTAAGTGTCCATGTGAGCTCGAATCTCCCTAACTAACAACACCAATTCATATCATACACTGTTATTACCTATTGCACCACACATTTTCACTGTGTTGCACCTTGTAAAGTATAAACTTGGTCAAAGGAAGTACGTTTGATTGGAGTTTAACGTCCTGCCGTCAGTGCAGTTATTAGAGACAGAAGTACAACCTTGGATTACAAAAAGTTGGGGAAGGAAATCAGCCCTTTTTCAAAGAAACCATCATGGAATTTGTCTGCAATGACTTGGGGAAATCGCAGAAAATCTGTATCTGGGTTGCTGCCCAGGGATTTGAACAGCTGTCCTCCCAAATCCAAGTCCTATGTGCTAAACACTGTGCCACCTCAGCAGACTTTCTAGAGTACTTTTACACGCAATATCCAGCACTACCTTATGCCTTGCGTATTCTGTCTCAAAATAGTTAATTATCTCACAATTTCTTCACGTAATCTGGTGTAAATCACCTTGTTCACTCACAATGTTATGTTGTGGTCTGTCCACTATTCCGACCCCCCACTCTCCCTCCTTCGCCCATCCAGTTGTCTGCAACTCCAGTCTGGCCGAAACTGTTCTATTTGGTGTCACTCTCCATGGATATACCCCCCTCCTGGGTGAACCCGGAGATGGCAACACTATGTCATTTGTGATGATTTCCACTTATTACAACATAATTATTTTTATGATTTAATGATGAATGTAATAGTAGTATAGTTTTCTGCATGTCTCTCTCTCTCTCTCTTCTGCTTGGGTGTGTGTTGGGGGGGGGGGGGGGGGGTGTTTGTTACAAATGAATTCTCACTCGGAATGTACATACATTGGGAATTGATATATTACATGTTTATTATTTCCTTCTACACGGGTCAATAGAGCTCTGTTCATTTCTAAAAAAATCCAGAAGGGTCTACAGAATTCTGTTCATGTTATTCAACTATGGGTCATTCCATATCAAATCACCCTATACAAAATAAATATTACACCCACCTCCTTAGATTTTCATGAAATTTGGCTCAAATGGTTCTAATACCATCCTGACAACACCTGCAAATTTTTTTGCTGTATCTCTTATAGTTTTTTTTTTTATAAATTTGTAAAATTTTTATGTTTTACGTTTTCCGAACCTTCTGAAATGGTAAATTTAACTTGTATTCAAAACTTTAAAATTGCTTATCTTAAAAAGTCTTTTAGATTACATCATGAATTTTTGCAGCAAGTTTGTTTATTATACATATTTGAAGATAAAAATGATACTATTAAAATATATTAATATTTTCTATATATATATATATATATATATATATATATATATATATATATATATATATATATATATTATATATATATATAATTTTTTTTTTTTTTTTTTTTTTTTTTTTAACGGATGTTTTGTTTTATAAGAATTGCAATATGTAGAGTCTCAGACCTGATAGAATGCTCAAATTTGTTTTAATTTACTCTTAAACATATAGGCTACTTGATAAAACAAAAATAATGATGGCTTTTTAACATGTTTATTAATTATAGTAGATTACATTAGAATTATGTACAAAGATAGTGTACGTATGACACTTACGTATAACCCAACTCATTGCTTGAAACATTGAATTTTTTGAGTAATTTTGTCTTTTTAATAAACATTAATGCTGATTCAAACTGTTTTTCCACTTCATCCAAGAGCTTTCAGTTCTTTTGATACAGTCTTTTTTGAAGTAATACATTCTTCCAGTGCCGCTTGATTGAGGTGCGTCTACCACACAGACTATGTGCTCCAAAGGCACTATGCAAGAATCTTCTCTTTCAGGCCAATAAAATGATGCAGCTGGTCCTGAAGGATGTAGAAATAGAATTTCTGCATCTTCTTCATCATTGAATATTGTTTTTACCAGTCCAAAGTACCAGTTACCATCATAATTTGCAGCCACATAGCTATTTATGGATGGTTCAACACGAACCCAATCAGAAGAAGAATGGAAAGAAAAGACTAAGGAGGGTTTTACACTATCTGTAGTCCTTCTAATTTCAAGGTTGTTTGTTGGAAGTGGTTTGAAGTTAGGAAAACTTCTTGTTCCAGAAATGGTTCGGGTTGCTGAAAAACGTTTTTCTATTTTTAATCGTAGCAAATCAGCTTCTTTTTTGTCAATAAAGTGGAAATGAATGTTTTCAATATTTTTTTCATAAAACTTGTACACATCGATTGCTGTCATTATTTGTTCTTCGTCTGAAAGCTGTAGACTGGCTTTCCGTAAAATTCTTTTAATAGTTTCTCCTAGGCCATCACAAATTGACTTCCCATGACTTGTTGCAAAAAGAGTGTTGGGCCTTCAAATTAAAGTCTCTCAAGTGTTCAGTCAATTTTTTAAAACTGTTTCTATTTTTGTGCTGCCCAGCACAATCATCTGTAAAGTAGTGAACTGAGTCAATGTCAGTATGATGTAATGACAGCCACTTTGTAATTTCTTTTTGTACAAAGTTAACAAAACCAGTGTCATGTTCTTGGTCATCACTAATAAAACAGTGGTTGGAAACAAAAACATTGTTTTCCTCATTTCTTAGAAAAACTCCAACTGGGTGTAGAGTACAACCACCTCTATTCCAGTGGTAACTTTGGATCTCATTTTGTATAACAAAAGATTAATTTTCACTGAAATCCATCACAATAATTGCTGTTTTGGGTGGTGGGTCTTCTTTCAATCGTTTAAAGGCTGCTGATTGGGATTTTGCTATAAACGAGTGCGGGGTGAGCTTTTCCAATGACCTAACCAATAAAGAAATGTAGTCTTCAACACTGATAGACTGTTTGATCATTTCTGCCCTGTCTGCGTTAACCCACTGACTGATTACAATTTCTTCTTCTAAATCATAATCTTCACTTAGTTTTTCAGTTAAGTACTCACTTAGTGCAGTATTTGCAGGACATCTGTCGCAGTGATGTAGCATGCAGTTTTGTTTTTCCACGTTGCACACAAGCATCTTAATTAGGTCTTTGTAAGATTCTTCCATTTTCACAGCATCCAGAAATAGTTTAACATTCTGGTGGATACCGCATACACATACAGTGTGTGTGCCTGCAGCACCAGCAAGGATACACCATTTAGGTCTCAAGAAACAAAATTTAGAAAATCCTACTTCTACCTCGGGATTCTCCCATTTGAAAGAATAATAGAGTTCTCTCAAGTTACACAAAATGAGTCTTTTTTGCATGTACACATTTTTTTGAACACTTACTTTGTCTTTTGTTCCAGGTAGCACTCTGGAGCTTTCATCCTTTTCATAAAAATCTGTTACAAGTCTTACTGTATTTTCAGAAAGAGTTTTACCTTTTTTTGGACCAGGAGTTTCCAAAATACCCTTTTCAGTTTTTGGCTTTCTAGCTTGTCGCACTTTCATCACTTTATTTCGAGTCCAAGAATCTGGAGCCAAGGTCAGAATCTGGATTTTTCTAGACCTCCCAACAGATGAAATCTTCTTTTTCATAAGAGAAATCTTTACATCAAAATCCTTTGCTTTCTCAACCACACTTGTATCTTCTTCGTCATCATCAGAACTTGGTGCATCATATTTTAATGCTTTTGAAACCACATTTTTTGCAGTCTTTTCAATACTGCTAACCTTCCTTTTAAAATAAGACCCTTTACTTTGTTCTGACAAGCCATGAAGCTTTATCAGTGTTAAACCTAAATTATCAAGAGCAATGTTTGTTTGTACGAGGGATTCATTTCTGGATTCCAATGATTCTAATTCAACCATGACTTCATCATCTGTTTCACTTTCATTGACTTCAACTCTTAATTTTTCCTCACAAAAGTTACAGCATGTTGAGCAAAGCTTTTGTCCAGGTTTTATGCTAATATTTTTTGTTAGTAATTGTTTAGGAAGATCCAAGCCTACACGTCTCAATGATTTTTTGATGGGCTTTTTCTTTTTAGTGTGTCTACACATGTTGTTTGATACTTTTCAAAAACATTTAAAAAGTAGTAGCTGTGGCGTGAACATATATTCTTCAATTCACACAGATTAATTCCAGATTGTAAGTGGGTCAAATCTTTTTCTTCCTCACTCAATTCAGATACCGGTTGTAACTTTTTTGAAGGTGTGTAGGTTGTTTGGAAACAGTCAGATTTTTTAAATAACCCTACGCTACAGGTTTGAATATCTGACATACTGATTTCACTTTTGGTCTGGTTACTGTTCTGGTTACTTTTATAGGATATTGGAAAAGAATCTCTGTATACTAAGTAACAGTACTTACAGAAAGTTCGAATAAACTTAATAAAATACTATCCAAGCACTATTTAACACTGTAATAATTTTTTACTTCAAAACACAGGAGTAACAAAACAAAATCCAAGGGTACATTGTTACTCCAAGAATACAAAAACTTATTTTCGGTGTCTTAAGTCACTTTGTACTTTTTATTTTTAAAATATAATTAATATTATTTTAAAAGTTAGATAACTATTAAATAGGTTAAAAAGCCAACATAATTTTTCTTTTACCTAATAGCTTATACAATTAAGAGTATTTTAAAACAAATTTGAGCTTTCTATCAGGTCTGAGACTCTAGATATTGCAGTTTTTGTAAAACTAAACATCTGTTAGCTTAAAAAAACCTTGTAAATATTTTTTCATTTGGAAGATTTTAATATATCTTTATGGTAATTTTTTTAACATTTAGATATAATACACAAACTTATTCCAAAATTTCATACTGATATCTTGAGTATTCTTTAATATACAATGTTTTTTAGTTGTGAGGACACGTTTAAGTTACGATTTCCGATTGCTGAAACAACGCCAAATCCAAAAACTTTAAAAATTTATAAAAAAAAAAAACTATAAGAGATAGAGCAAAAAAATTTTACAAGTGCTTTCAGGATGATAAAAGAAGTAATTGTTCCAAGTTTCATCAAAATCTGACATGGTTGGTGTCAAGGCCTGGGTGACTTGACATGGAATGACCCCTATGCCTGGCTAAATGTCATCGGGACTGTCACCATTCAGTTTAGCTACCCCGAAAACTGAGGCGTAGATACGAATATTAGCCGTATTCTAATACTTTTCACGTGTCTTTCTCCTTCATATGTGACTGTCACCTGTAAAGGTGGTGTGTGTGTGTGTGTGTGTGTGTGTGTGTGTGTGTGTTACTCCAGCAGTAATTTTTTCGTGATTATAAGTCATATAAGTGTAATATTGACTGAAATTGCTTCAGGACCTCGAGAATTATGCTTTCAAGTAATCGCATTTCCATTTGCATAGACAGGGATGCTACAGGATCGCTAACCCTATAGTAGTTATGCCTATACAGTAAGTCATATGTGTACCTATTTAAGTTGAATTTTTTTTCAACTATTCACATTTATTCTTCATGTCACCCCCTTCCTTCCCCCTACCTTCATACCCATCCATAGGAGGCCTAAGGGTATTCTCGTCCCACAGTATTTTTTCCGTGTAGGAAGTCATGTGTACCAACTTGGAATGAAATGAAGGTAATTGTCTGGAGTGAAGCCTTGTACAGAAGTGAAACATGGATGATAAACAGTTCATATAAGAAGAAAATAGAAACTTTAGCAATGTGATGCTACTGAAGAATGCTGAAGCTAGGTGTATTGGATAACTAATGAGTAGGTTGTGAATCAAACTGGGGAGAAAAATTTGTGGCACAACTTTGCTAAAAGAAGGAATAGATGTATAAGAACATGAACTGAGACATAAAAGATTAGTCAATATGGCAGTTGATGATGGTGTGTGTGTGGGGGGGGGGGGGGGGGGGGGGTACATATTGTTGAATGAAACCAAGACTTGACTATAGTTAGCAGGCTGAAATGGATACTAGTTGCAGTAGTTGTGCAGAGATGAAGATGCTTGCACAGGATAGATTAGTGTGGAGAACTACATCAATGCAGTATTGAGACTGAAGACTATAACAACCATCACCACCTGGCATGATAATGTGGAACAGCTAATTGGTCTGTATGAAGCTTTTGATTCCAGACTGATGTCAAATACATTTGCTAAAAAGCAAACTCATGGAAACACAGCAATAGAAATATGTCACTAACAACTAACCAAACCACTCAGGTCACAGCCATTTGCCACACTGATTCAAGAAATGTATATAGGGAGACACTTGACGATATTTCAGTGTACTCGTAATTATTTTTGTACACAATTCACATCTTGGGAATTTGTGAAAACCACCTAATATTACAATTTCCTGACACGCCAAGTTCAGGTCTGTGGTTCAGAGCTTATTGGCAAGTGTATTCATGCTCCAGAAGCTGTTACCTTCTTATTTTTCTGTATTTGTGAATCACACAGTTAACCTAAATTGTTAAAGAACTGAAAAATAAAGTTTTACAAGTACCTGTTGCAGTGGCAGAACTCAAAATGGGAAATTTGGAAGGTGTCTTTAACCTTTTTATCTGAGAATATTTGTCAAACAAAGCATCCCTGATGGGTGCCTAACAGATCTGATGCATTCACTGCACAAGAAGAATGCTATTAATTTTAGAGACATTTCAAACCAGGGTAGTAAAAGAATGCTTTATGAACTGGGCGAGTATCAGGCCACGTTTCACAAAGGTAGATTATGTGGTGAACTGATATTCAATCTTAAGAGTAAAGTATTACGTGCTGGGTTGAAGCAGGTAAGTACTAGTTTTTCTCGACTTTAAGAATGCATTTGACTTAGTGGTCGGAAAGATACCATTCAGGGTCGTGGATTATTTTGAAGCGTACAGCAAAATGTGAAAGCTCATTTGGGAGTCTCTGAGCAAACCCAAATCACATTTTAAATTCATGGGAAAGATTTCAGGCTCATCTAACATTGTTTGTCTGTAATGAAGAAAAGATGTAACAGAACTGTTTCAAAGGATAGCATAAATGAATGACATAACAGGTGTCAAACTGAGTTTGTGACCCACACATTTTGAAGTTATGAGAGTAAAGAGCTTCACATATTTAAAGGAAAATAATACAGGAGAATGCGTCGGAGAAGATGGTGATTGAAGCATTTGTGAAGAAAATGGAAAACACTTATTGGGTATTGGCTAAGGACGCTTATAAAACGTGGGTCTAAATTTAAATATCTGGAAACATGAGAGACACACACTATGAACATTTTTGGGCCTGAAGATGAAACGGGGGGGAAAGGGAACATATGAGGTATAACACAGAACTCAACAGAAACAATTTTCAGGTCATTAAAAAAAAAGGACAGAATTGTTTCAGAAAGTAAGAAGTAGTTTTATCAGGAAAAGAATAGAAAATGGGAACATAACTGAACTGGAGTAAACCAAAGAAGAAAAAAACTATACAGAAAAAAGAACTCAATTAAATTGAGGAGATGAAGGCAGGGGTAGTAAAAAAATAATGCCAACACTCAAACTTGGTCCATAGAAGGTCTAAAAGAAACCCAAATCAAACAATTTAGAAATGATAGTGTCAGCTCAGTTGCATTACTACTCTGTTGTTGAACATAATTTCCTCATTGAAACTACCACATTTACATGGCTAGTGAAAGGTAAAAATTTTCACCATATTCGCACAACAGAAGCCCATCTCTCCTAACCTTTGTGTGTGTATTGGCTGCATCTTCTTTTCTAGAGTAACACACTTCTTGAGCATTTTACAATTAGTTTTAGCAGCATTTTATTTTATCTCATAGATGCTACAGTTCTCCTTCCAATATTAACAGTAAATTTAATGAAAACAAAGGCATGAACCTCCGTACGTTTATCTGACAGTACAGTATTTTAGATATGCCATTTGTGATAAATTATGTGCAAAAATAGAATTAAATTGTACAGAGCAAAATTAAAAAAGTGACATGGCTAACATATTATCCGCTTTACCCTGTTGTTGAAAACAATTATTAATGTCTCAAAACAGAGAAGGGATCGTTTGATAGGACACATACCAAGGCACCAAAGAATCATTAAGTTGGCGTTGGAGGAAATTGTTCGTGGTTAAGTTTGTAGAGAGAAACCAAGGCTCAACTACAGTAATTACAAAGTGATGCAGGTTGCATCTGTTTTGCAGAAATGAAGAGTTTGTAAATGGAGATGTGGAGAAATTCATCAAATCATCGTAGGGATTGAAAACAGCCGCAACAAAAGTGCTTAAATATGCCTCCACCCCCACCCCATCCCCCTCCCCCTCCTCTTTACCATTCACTTCTAATTACAACATGCTACTGTCGTTATTCCATTGTGAACTTCCGGTGTTTGATTCATGACGCATACACACACAAAATAATATAGTAGCTTTCGAGCTGCTGCTACCCCTTGTTCTGTTGCATACTTTCCACTATCTTAAAAAAGATATGTTTATGTTATGTTTATTTATCAGCAATTTAGAAATATTTCGTAATAATAACATGTTGAAATTCAATACAAGTTCACATCTAAAGAATTTTCAAGAACCTTGTGAAGAATCAATGTAATTATCTTGCATTTCAAATTTTGTGTTGTAAGCTTTGACACCTCTTGTTCGATTCTGTGTAAAACTACAGTTGTTCTATATATTCTCATTGTATACACAGAAACCTAAGTAATTTAAACTGCTATTCAGACCTCTTTCTCACAGCACGAAGTTTTTGTGTAAAGGGTTGTATGCCTAAGCACTTACGACTGAAGTCTTACAGTATCTTTTCTGTGGGACTATTTGCCAACACATATTGCACCAATATGTAGAACATGTAGCAGCAATAATAGCAATAATGATGACAACATGGCCTTCTATGTTAATTAATAAGTGTAAGTTACGGGTTCTTTTGAGCAATTAGACTACACAGATGCAGCAGAATCCCAGTATTCTGAACTAATTGGGGATGTCGTGTGTTCAGATTTGGAAATGTTTAGACTTGTACAGGAATTCCAGACTGCATCAGGATCCACTGCAAGTACTATGACAGTTAGGTGGGAGGTGAGAAAACTTGAATTTCATGGTCGAGCAGCTGCTCATAAGCCACACATCATGCTGGTAAATGCCAAATGTCGCCTCGCTTGGTGTAAAGAGTGTAAACATTGGATGATTGAAGAGTGGACAAATGTTGTGTGGAGTGACGAATCACAGTATACAGTGTGGCGATCCAATGGCAGACTGTGGGTATTCTGAATGCCCGGTGAAAGTCACCTGCCGGTGTGTGTAGTGCCAACAATAAAAATCGGAGGCAGTGGTGTTATGGTGTGGTCATGTTTTTCATGGAGGGGGCTTGCACCCCTTGTTTTGCATGGCACTATCTCAGCACAGGTGTACTTTGATGTTTTAAGCACCTTCTTGCTTCCCACTGTTGAAGAGCAATTCAGGGATGGTGATTGCACCTTTCAACACGATTGAGCACCTGTTCATAATGCACGGTGTGTGGCAGAGTGGTTACAGGACAATAACATCCCTGTAATGGACTGGCCTGCACAGAGTCGTGACCTGAATCCTATACAACACTTTTGGGATGTTTTGGAATGGTGACTACGTGCCGGGCCTCACAGACAGACATTGATAACTCTCCCCACTGCAGCACTCCATGAAGAAATGGGCTGCCATTCCCCAAGAAACCTTCCAATGCCTGGTGAACATATGCCTATGAGAGTGGAAGCTGTCATCAAGGCTAAGGGTGGGCCAACACCATATTGAATTCCGGCATTACTGATGGAGGGCACCACAAACTTATAAGTAATTTTCAGCCAGCTGTCTGGATAATTTTGATCACGTATTGTATAATTACCAGCCACAAGGCATCGTAGCAGAGCGATGTGATAAACTGGCAACATAGCAGCATGAGGAAGTGGCATTGTTGCAAATACGACGCACAGTACTCTACATCTACATGATTACTCTGCAATTCACAATTAGGTGCCTGGCAGAGGGTTCATCAAACCACCTTCAAGCTATTTATCTATCATTCCACTCTTAAACGGTCCGGGGATAAACGGACATTTAAATCTTTCCGTACGAGCTCTGATTTCTCTTATATTATTATGATCATTTCTCCCTGTGTAAGTGGTCATCAACAAAATATTTTCATGCTTAGAGGAGAAAATTGATGATTGAAATTCCATGAGAAGATAGTGCCACAACGAAATACGCCTTTGTTTTAATGATTGCCACCCCAATTCACTTACCATATCAATGGCACTCTCTCCCCTGTTTCTCAAAGTACAAATAGAGCTGCCCTTCTTCAGTGTCCATCGTCAATCCTATCTGATGTAGAACCCATACTGCACAGCATCCGGAAAAGGATGGATAAGCATAGTGTAGGCAGTCTTTAGTAGACCTCTGGCATCTTCTAAATGTTCTGCCAATAAAATGCACTCTTCGGTTTGCGTTCCCCATGTCATTATCTATGTTATTGTTCCAATTTAAATTATTTGTAATTGTAATCCCTAAGTATTTAATTGAATTTTTACAGCCTTTGGATTTGTGTGATTTATCATGTAACTAAAATATAGTGGCTTCCTTTCTGTACTTGTGTGGATGATTTCACACTTTTCATTATTCAGAGTCAATTGCTACCTTTCACAGCATACTTATGTCTTGTGTAAACCTTTTTTTGAATGCTTTTGATCATCTGATGACCTTAAAAAATGGTAAATTGTTTATGTAGAACAGAGACAGCAGAGGGCCTATAACACTTCCTTCGAGACCACCAGATATTACTTCTGTTTTACATGGTGACTCTCCGTCAGTTGCTACAAACTGTGTCCTTTCTGACAGGAAATCAAGAACCCAGTTGTAACAACTGAGGTGATACTCCATGGGCACACAATTTGATTAGAAGTCTCTTTTGAGGAAAGGTGTCAAAAAGCATTCTTGAAATCTATACGTATGAAATCAGTTTGACATCCAGTGTCGATACCATTCATTACTTCAGGAGACAGTGAAATAAATCATTTTCTTCAAGGTAATTCATGGTATTCAGATACAGCATATGTTTTAAAATCCTATTTTCTTTTTTGGGTATTGGTGTGACTTGTGAAAGTTTCCAGTCTTTGCCAGATCCAGGATCTTTTGACAAATGAGCAGTTGTGTCAGATTGCTTAGTATGGAGCTATTTTATCAGCATACTCTGAAAGAAAGCTGACTGGTATACAATCTAGACTAGAGGCCTTGCCTTCATTAAGTAATTTAAGGTGCTTTGCTACACCAAAGATATCTACTTCTAAGTTATTTATGTTGGCAGTTGTTCTTGATTCAAATCCTGCAATATTTACTTCATCTTCTGCTGAAGGGATCTCGGAGAATCGTGTTTAGTAACTCTGCTTTAGGGCACTGTCATCAATAACATCACAATTGTTATTGTGCAGTGAAGGTATTAATTGCATATTGCCGCTGATCTGCTTTATATACAACTAGAATATCTTTGGGTTATCTGCCAGATCTTGAAGAAGAGTTTTGTTATGGAAACTGTGAAAAGCATCTTCCATTGAAGTTGGAACTAAATTTAGAGTTTCTGTTAAACTTCACCAATCCTGGGGATTATGCATTCTTTTAAATCTGGCATGCTTTTTTTGTTGCTTCTGCAACTGTGCTTTGGCCCGTTTTGTGTACCATGGGGGTCAGTACCATCCCTTATTAATTTATTTGGTATATATCTCTCAGTTCCCATCAGTAATATTTCACTGAATTCAAACGACATCTCGTCTACACTTACACAGTCAGATTGGACTGCAGCAATACAACTACAAGCAGATCATGGTACTGTAGCTGTCTTTTTTGGAGGAGTTAAAAGCAGAGGGTCTTTTGGCTGTTGTTAACAGACGTTTTGCATAAAGTATACAGAATAAATTGGTTCGACTTACATGGTACTGTGTTCATGCTTTTCATTCCTAAATTAATACTCCCAAACTATTTTATATTCCGGGCAACCACAGCTGTTGACAGGCCTGATGTTAAGAACAACTCCGCTTGCAGCTGTTAAAATTGTTGTTTATTAAAATACAAATGGTTTCGCAGCTTAAAGCTGCATCATCAGGTGCAACCTACGCAGTAACAAGCAAAGTACAGTGTCACCACATTTTGTGGATATTAAAATTAATAAAAGAATGTGTAAAATATACTCATAATGTTGAAAGATGGCAGACATACTTATCGCTCCTAGTCAAAATTTACTATTCGGAGAATATCAAGTGAAAGGTAAAGACATGCTCCATTCTTTAAAATTTACCTGCATCTGAAAATAAAAAAGGAAATACTTTATAATGAGCAGGCACTAAAAGTTTTTTAAAAAGGGGCCAGATTGATGATAAAAAAATTGTCATTGCGAACGTGATTATTTGTGGCACTATGCAGATTGCTATGTGGAAAGTATCAGGTGGCAGTGTCTTACCAGTGTGAACAGCAGGGCAGCTCGGTGCAGGGCAAGGCAAAAGCGGTCCACATGAACAGCAAAGAGAGACTAGCTGCTGATGGAATGGAGCTACCCATGTGGCCATATACTCATCCATGACTACATTCGAAAGTAATACAGAATTTTATTACATACTAACATCTAAACATGCAGAGAATCAAAGTTAGTCAGAATGCTCTGTTTCTTAAATTGCAATTGGTTGTTCAATGTGAAGTGTGCGTTTTCATTTTTATG
Organism: Schistocerca americana; assembly: GCF_021461395.2. Classification (NCBI taxonomy): domain Eukaryota; kingdom Metazoa; phylum Arthropoda; class Insecta; order Orthoptera; family Acrididae; genus Schistocerca; species Schistocerca americana. Next base: position 214,941,232 of record NC_060125.1, on the reverse strand, counting down.
TCTAAAAATTTTCGCGTCCTCTAAATATTCAAAAATGGAATTTTTCTTTTTAAGAAGTATTTTTAAATTTTCTGAATGGATTGTGATTCTGTGCCCCTATTTGCATAAGTGTACTGTTAATGCAGATAGTGGATTATGTAAGTTAAGGTATACCTGAAATATTTTTATTGTGTTGGTTGCACCTGATGATGCAACTTTAAGCCACTAAACTGATTTTTTTTTATCAAACAACAATTTTACCACTTGTAAGCACAGTTCATCCTAACATCATAAATTAATACTGTATGTATAAAAAAGGTGTTATACTGTAGAGTATAATGTCAAGCAAATGAAAACACTCTCTTCAGCATTGAAAGAAAAACTGCAAGTGCTTAAGCGCCTCACAACAGGGAATGTGCTACAAAATTGACTATTGAATTTGGTGTCAGGAAAGCTACTGTCAAAGAACAGAAAAAGAATTGAAGTAAAATTGAAAGCTTTTGCAACACAATTTGTATGCAATGGTTGTTTAGACCATTGCAAGGAGAGAGACGAGAAAAATTATCAGCCGATGATGCCATTGCAGATGCATTCTTAGACAAGCTTTCAGATGTGATGTAGTCAGGAAATTACTCTCTACAGCAAGTTTATTACTGATGAAACTGGATGAACTTTTAGTGCACTCCCTACAAAAAGACTTGCTTTGGAAGAAGAGTCGTCTGCACCATGTTTTAAAATGAATAAACAGCACCGTACTGTTTTAGACTGTAGCAATGCTGCTGCAGCAAACAAATTACAGATCATGGTAATTGGAGAGTCTGAAAAACCACGAGCCCTAAAAGATAAATATGAATGCTCTCGATGTTTATTACAAAAATCAAAGTAAGGTTTGGATGGCCGGTGTTCTGTTTAGTGAGTGGTTCGAGAAACAGCTTTTTCCCCTCGCAGAAGATTCGATACAGAAAATGGACTGCCACCTCGAGCTTTATTTTTGATTGATAATGTTCCATCTCATCCTTCAGAAATGCAGCTAGTCAGTGAAGATTTCAAAACATGTTTTACCACCAAATTTAGCCTTTATCTTGCGACTGTTGGATTAGCGTCCATTACAAAACCTAGTGTTGAATTACAGAAAAAAGCTTCTATGATTTGTAATCGACAGAGATGACTGTTCCTTATTAGAAAAAATGAAAACCATAACAATAAAGAACATTGTCTAGTGGCTAGCTGAGGCTTGGGACAGTTCAAACAAATGTTTAATACACACATCATGGAAGAAACTGTAGCCAATTCTCATGTTTGAAGAAAACCCATCTGTTCTGGCATGAGATATTGATATCCTTCAGCTTGTTCAGGAATCCAAGGGTGCAAAATGCACTGTAAAATTGGCTTCAAGAATTATTATCAGTCAGTGCTAATGGACATCAAGAAATCAGTGATCCTCTATTATCGAGAATCAATGTGATGACAACTCTGAAGACTAAGTTTGAAGAACAACTCCCCATAAACATACTGTGTCACATTCTGGCATTGCAGATGCTGTTGGATTGGCATTATGCTATGTGATGCAGGACAGCGTTACCACCCAACTGATGTGATGTTTTTGAAATACTGACCCGGCATCACATCGTCAAGCAGGTTCAGTTCCTTACGGCAAATGCAGATAACCGATTTTGCAAATTACTGTAAGTGAACATTGCTGTATTTATCAATGCAATAAACATTTCGTTTCGATAAATTGTTTTTCAATAACGAGTTATTCATTTCTACAGTGTAATAAAATCCTTCTTTATACTAAAATAAGCATTTGATTTATTTGTTCCTCCATCCCGGATTTTGTTCAGATTACTTGAAACTTTGGATTTATGGGTTTCGGATTAGTGGAGTTCTACTGTATTTCAGGTCTTTAAGATATTTAAATCGACCAATAAGTACTTTAATATGATGAGAGGTATTCTGACAGATTTTCATGTTACTTGAGTATTGTTATAAAACGTATTGTATGTAATTTCATCTAGTGTGAGTCTGTTAATCTTCGTTGTTCTAGAGATGTTCAGATCCATGGAAAAGTAATAGTATTTATTGTTGCAGTTTTTCTCATCTTTTAACATTGTTGAAAATGTCAGCCAGTTATGTAACATGTGAATTTCCTTGTCTGTAATACCATGCAAGATAGAGTCAGCAGCTTTATTAGTTATGGAATGAGATTTCATCCAACCTTGTACGGAAGAAAGTTTGTTCAGAGAATGAAATTTTCACTCTTCAGATGAGAGCTTCTATGAAGTTTGGAAGGTAGGAGATGAGGTACTGGCAGAATTAAAGCTGTGAGGAGGGATTGTGGATTATGCTTTTGTAGCTCATTCAGTAGAGCACTAGCCCGCGAAAGGCAAAGGTCCCGAGTTCGAGTCTCAGTTCAGCACACAGTTTTAATCATCCAGGAAGTTTAATTTGTACACAACTTGTAGAAAAAGTAGCTTTTAAAATAATAGTACCAGGCCAGATATTAGGCAAATTTTTAGAAATCGTAAATCTAGAAAGGTGTGTATGTATAACTTCCCAGTTTAAAAACAATCCCCCATCTCCTCCCCTGTTTTCCTGTTCACTGCATCAACAGCATTCACATTCGCTAGAGGAAAGAGTACCCCATACACCATGAACCTAGCCAAGATGAAGGAGGCTTCTTTGCCTCTGCAATACTTTAGGTGTGGATGCACCCACTTTGCAAGGGTATCTGTAGAGGGTTGAGACAGACAAGGTGTCTGAAGAGAGTAGCAACCTTTTCAGTAGTTTCAGGGGCAACAGTTCTGGCCTTACAACGTTAGCCAGCATGGCTTGTAAGTAGTGAGAATGGCTGAAACGAAGGAAGAACTACAGCTTTTATATTTTGTGAGAACTCAGTCTGTACAGACATAGAAGTTTCTTTAAAGCGTGTAAACATAATGGAACTGCATACGTGAAGATGTGGCACATGGCAGTACATTGCTACAGACCTGTTAGAGAACTGTGAGGAGCACTGTAGCTACAGTTACTAAATTGTGGCGGGACTACTACACTACCATGACTGCATCACAGTTACTAAATTGTGTTGTGGAACTACTAAACTCGGCAACTACAGCAGCAGCAGAGCTTTGTGCATTGTCCGTCCACACAGCTTACTCTTAGTTCAGATTGTAGTGTTACTGATGACGACATCCTGCTGGTTAAAACATTACAGAGGTAAAACAATCCCCCATTTGGATCTTCAGGTGGTTACTACTCAGGAGAATGTCATCAGGATAGGGAAACTGGCATCCTACAGGTTGGAGCATGGTATGTTAGATCCATTACTTGGCTAGGCAGAATAGTGAAATTACAAAGAGAAGTGGATAGATTGAAGTTAGATATGGTGGGAATTAGTAAAGCAGTGTGGCAGGAAGAAAGGACTTCTAGTCAGGTCAGTATGGGGTTATCAACACAAAATCAAATAGGGATAATGCAAGAATAGATCTAACAAAAAGTAAGAAAATGGGAATGCAGGTAAGCTACTACAAAGAGCATAGTGAACACCAACCAGCACCAACAAAGTTATATAAATTTATATGCCTACTTGCTGTGTATACAACAAACCAGCTTTCAAACTGCAGGGGCAGATGTGGACTCTGGCCATAATTTGTTGGCTATGAAATGGAGATCAAAACTGAAGAAATTACAGGAAGGTAGGAAAATAAGCGGATGTGTCGTAGATAAGTTGAAAGAGCCAGATGTTGTTGAGAGTTTCAAAGGGAGGATTAGGTAAACGATTGACTGAAACGGGTAAGGAACACAATAGATAGTGAATGGGCATCCTTGAGGCAACAGAGGATCGAACAGGCAGAAAGATAATGTAACAAATGAAGCAGATGAAACGGAATACAGACAAAATAAATCTTGATTACAGTAAGCAGTTCAAGTGGATGGTTGCAGTAGCAATGCAGAGATGATGAGGCTTGCACTGGGTAAACCAGCATGAAGAGCTGCATCAAACTGTTCTTCAGACTGAAGACCACAATATTAATAACAACAAAAACAGAGACTGGAGAATGAGTCATGCACAAGCATGCCAAATATTAACTCAGTTTTAGAGCTATAAAAAGGTGAAGATTTCATTCCAAAGAAGGTAATAGAGACAAAGGGGTTTAGTGCAGCCATGCTACTGGTTCTTAGAGTTTTTCCTGCTCTCAGATTTTTGTTTTAGGCATTCAGATGACCAAATATATTGTTGCTGATGTGTCACGTTAGAAAGTTGTGAAGTGAAGTGATCATCACAAACTACAATGAAGAGCCAAAGAAACTGGTATACCTGCCTAATATCGTGTAGAGCCCTCACGAGCATGCAAAAGTGGCGCAACATGACATTGTGTGGACTCTACTAATGTCGGAAGTAGTTCTGGAGAGAATGTACACAATGAATCCTGGAGGGCTGTCCACAAATCTGTAGGAGTATGAGGGAGTGGAGATCTCTTCTGAGCAGCACATAGCAAGGCAACCCCGATAGACTCTGTAATGTTCATGTGTAGGGAAGTTGGTGACCAGAAGAAGTATGTAAAATCAGAAGAGTGTTACTGGAGCCACTCTGTAGCAATTTTGGATGTGTGGTGTGTCACATTGTCTTATTGGAATTGTCCAAGCCCATCGGAATGCACAGTCAACATGAATAGATACAGGTGATCAGGCAGAATGCTTATGAATCGAGACGTACCAGAGGTCCCATATCATTCCAGCTGCACATGCCCTACATCATTACAGAGCATTCACCAGCTTGAACATGCAGGGTCTGTGGACTCATGAGGTTGTCTCCATACCTGTTCACGTCCATCCGCTCAATACAAATTGAAACGAGACTTATTCGATCAGGCAACATGCTTCCAGTCATCAACAGTTCAATGTTGGTGTTGATGATCCCAGGCGAGGTGTAAAGCTTTGTGCGGTCATCAAGGGTACACGAGTGGTCTTTTGGCTCTGAAAGCCCGCATCAACGATGTTGCATTGAATGATTCGCATGCCGACACTTGTTGATGGCCCAGCATTGAAATCTGCAGTTATTTGCTAAAGGATTGCACTTCTGTGAAGTTGAACGATTCTCTTTAGTCATCATTGGTCCCATTCTTGCAGTACCTTTTTCCAGCTGCAGTGATGTTGGAGATTTGATGTTTTACCGGGAGAATGGGTGTGATATTAGGATGGACAATAATGGTTTATATATTTTAGTGGAAGACCACTTTCAAGAGATTCAGGAAGGATTTTGGAGAGAATATCTTTCATTCAAGTGTATCTTATAACAACCTGCTACTAAAAATCATCATCATCATCATCATAATCATCATCATCTTGAACAGTTTCCAGCCACAAGGTGGGTCTGTTTGGAACATACCACTACAAGTAATGAATTACGTTGATGAGTTTAGACTCAGATGCTTAGGCTAGGGCGCCAGTTTATACATATGTCATTAGTAATATAAAGATGCGTCTACTGTCATTCAGTAAAATTGTTCTGGTTGTATAGCCACATCATGCTGCAAAATAAAACACCTAATCTTTCATTTTACTTTATAATGAGGAGACACTCAAAACAATTGTACTGAGTTAATTTCATGTACAGAAGAACATTTCTTATAGAAAAATAATTTTTTGTTGTTCCAAAATATAGATGTATTCTTTTGTTGCTGCTTAGATAAACATATCTTCTTCTTTTTCTTATTACATCATCAACCTTGATCATCATTCTTTCATGATGGCACTAATGAACAGAATTTTCCATCACATTGGTCTCTGTTCATTCTGAGAATTGAAGCAATTTCTGTTTTATTATTAGACATGGATGTAGGGCTGTTATAGAATGAAGTGTTGTGGTCGTGATATACTGTAACGGCATCCAAGGTGGTGATGGTTTAAATTTCCATCTGGTCATTCAGATTTAAAATTTCCCTGATTCCCCAAACCTGCTTAAGACGAGTGCCAAAGTAGTTCCTTCGAAAATTGTGTGTCCAATTTCCTTTCTCCTTTTTTTTCCAGTTTGAACAAATGTTCTGTCTTTAATGATCACTTCCTAATCTTCACACATCAAACGAGGTGGTGCAGTGTTTAGCACACACAGTGGATTTGCATTCAGGAGGACAACAGTTCAAACCCAAGTCCAGCTATCTTGGTTTAGGTTTTCCATGATTTCCCTAAATTGCTTCAGACAAGTGCAGAGATGATTTCTTTGAAAGGGCACAGCTGATTTCCTTCCCTAATCTGAGCTTGTGCTCTGTGTCTAATGACCTCATTGCCGACGGTACATTAAACACTAATCTCATCCTCCTAATCTTTACGCCTTCCTTGTATGGCTGTTGTTCTCTCTCTCTCTCTCTCTCTCTCTCTCTCTCTCTCTCTCTTTCTTTCTTTGTCTGAGTTTCCCAGGAATGTCAGAATTAGTCTGAAGTATTTGTTTTATCCTTTATATCAGTATACTAATAATGTATTAACTTTTTTGAACTGTGAAACCTTGTTACTGGCGGAAGTAAAGTACCACAAAAATAAATTTAAAATATGAGGAATGAGAACTGTATACAGTGAGTTTGAAGTATATTTGAGAAAAATATGAAATGCATTAATGTATATGAAACCAGTTAATTCTTCTTTCTGTTCATTCTGTTAAATAATGGGCACTATGTAGATTTTGACATTTGTCAACTGGATTTCTGTGGTCACCCAACCAATGGGTCTGCTCTCCAGACAGTGTTTCATAGCAGGCACACCTTGAATGAAGCTTTAATTGCAGATTAGTATTCAAAACAGTTGACTTTTATTCTTGAAGAATTACTATTACAGGGATTTTCTACATTAGTAGTGAAAACACTATTTACCACTGGGATGGATGATAGTTTTTGTGTTGGTTCTTCAGGATTTAACTTGCCATTGACGGAGAAATTATTAGACTCTTTTTGAATGCTATTGATTCATATGGAGGAGCATTCTTTTCTAATAGTTTTTCTTTTGTCCATGGTTTGAACTAAGAAAGGGGGTGGGAGTATCTCAGTCATTGATGTACTATGGAATAATATATTGTGGTAACTCCTCTGTTAAGTAAAGAGTATTCATTATAGCAAAGAAAATAATTGGACTTCACGTTAACGCATCCATGCACACCTGACAGCAACAAAAAATTAGTCACCCCCTTCCCCCCCCAGGAGACATCATGCTAATACCATCTAACACTGCCTCTAGCCAGGAAGAGATCCCACACGTTTCTTCAGATATGACATATTTCTACAACCACTCATTGATGATTAGATCCTGTAGTGCTACCAAACATTGAGGATGATTTTTACATTTCATTCACTGTTCCAAGTAGTCTGACTTTTTCTACAGGTTTGGGATGGGTAATTTAGTGAGCCAGCCAATGTGTGATGTAGGTCCGGAGTGTTCTGCAAACCAGAAATGTATGCCTGCAACTCAATGAAAATTGTTTCCATCGTTTTGGAAGACAGGAGTCTCCAACAGCGTACTCATCATGAGGGTGTAGAAGAAAGGAAAACACACATTCGCTGAGAATGTTGAAACAAACATCCTGGTTCATGTTCATACTAACGTGATTGAATGGCCCCATTTCATGTTACGACCACCACCACATCATCACAAAACAACCTCCAGCATGATCTATATTCTCTACATACTGCAGGTTAAACATCTCTTTGGATCATTGTTGAACCTGATTCCTGAAAAGAGGCAAAACTGCGACTCATTAGACAGCACTAAATGCCACCAATTGGCTATTAAGTTTCTGTATTGTTGGACCCACTGAAACTGCTGCCACTGTGAGCAGTGGCGTTTTGTGAGGTGCTCTACACCAAATGTCTATATGTACATTTTTCTTTGGTATGCTCACCCGGTAACTCGTTGAGGTTGGACCTGCATTTACTCATGGCAGCAATTCCCATTGGGTTTGATATTGATTGTGATTGGCGACGTGTGCAACCCCAGTTACTTTCAGTTCAGGCCTTTTGCAGCCACTGTTCTTAAGCCATGTTTCATGGTTGTAAGTGGTACACAATTCCTTGTTGACATTTTGGGCATATTGAGTTGATATACTAACAATGAGCACGTGCTTTCACAGTGTGATCCTGGGCGTGTCAGAACGTATTCACGTGCAGATCATCCAGTTTGCAGATCACATGTCATGCATATGAGCACTGGCAGTGCGGGTTGCAGGCTGCTAGGGGCAAGGGCCAGTGGTGGACACTAAGGCAGAGTGGCAGTGGAAGATGACTGCCGTGCTGCGTCTAGGCGTGTGCAGACTTCAGCCGCGTACACTGCTGCTGTTACCCAGGCAGTAGACATCATCCAAAATGCATCTTTGAAAATATCTTTATTATTTGTGTTTTGCAATTATTCATGCATCTTCTCCCACACATAATCCTGAATAATTGGAAGTATACTGTACTTCCTTTCAGTCATGCGCCAACCTGTCTTACTATGCTAGTTCTGTACAACTAACTGGCATGTACACACCACTTCACTACCCTGACTTAGGTCAACGATTGATGGTCATATAATCATCTGCTAGTCGTCGTATACCATCTACAATGCTCCAACGTGACTAGTGAGCTCTTTCAATGGTGGACTAATATTTTGTCCTGTGAGCTTATTTAAGCAGTTTTATGGGAGGAATATCCATATTGTATATTTAATCAGTGACAAAATTTGCTGTAAACAATATGTCAGTTGGGGAGCTATATTGATATTTAAAAACAAATTCTTGAAGGAAAACGCACTGCCTTCTGTTGAATCTAACCGGAACTAAACACTGTGTTTTGAAACTGTGACAGTCTACCTAAAATAATAAAATATTTGATAGACAGAAATTGCGTTTTTTAATTGCAAATCAATGATTGTTTCTTCTTGGCAACTCATACTGCACCAGAGAGGTAATCATCAATAGTTAATTTCATATTAATAAAGAATAAATTTCTCAAACAATTGTGTGTGATTGTTGTGGATATTTTGTGAATTGAACCATGTAGGTCACTTAATACATGACTTTATTTATAACATAGTTTTGGCTACTGCCATTAACCGATTTGTAATCAAGATCAAATAACCATAACAATAAGGTGTATCCATTATATATTATCAGGCCTTAAAGAACAAAAACATGAAAGAGCAACAGATCCCAAAAAGTTCACTCACCAAAACTTAGAGAATTTGGTAAAATAATATTTAGTATTGGTCAATAAAACCTACACCTGGGCAGCAAATACAAAATGCGTGCAATCGGCACAGTTTCACAAAGGCTACTATAGTGACTGCAGAAACTTTCCACTATTGCTTGGTGTGTGTATATTGTTTGGTCCCTTAGAAATTCACACACGTTTTTGAAAGCATTTTACCAGAAGCTGTGCTGGAACTGATAGTGGGGAGATAGATATTACTCCACATACAGCCTGGTCTGTTCCTCAGACTTTGGCAGATCAGTTGTAACCAAACTGAGGCATGTTAGGAGTGTCCAAAAAAAAAGTCCGAGAAAATCATTGCACCATTTAGAGCTTCAGAGTGGTGTGCCAGTAGCTTCTGCTTTCAGAGCTGTCCACACACACTTAACTGAAACGTTTCTCTACATGAGCATTGCAGCTGGCCATTGCAGTCTGTACATAATGGAAGGTTGATCATAAAATGTCTTTCTTCATGAAATGTTGGTGCTTTTATCAGGGTACATGAATTCACAGAACAGTCAACATTAGAATTCTGAAAATTCTAACATGTTACCTTGAGAACCTCTACATGATGTAGGGACAGGAGTGTGGTGTGCAATTAGTGCAACACTCATTATTGGGGCAGGGATGGCTTCTATCTTTGAAAACATCTCACATAGTTATAGATGCAGTGGCAGTGTGTGTTGTCATGTTATCTTTATATTATCTTGAGTGGAAAAACCAGAAGTCTTTTCGTTAGTTGTTAATCCTATGAAAAAAGATTACAGTGTTATGGGGGGGGGGGGGGGGGGGGACGACATCAGTCCAGAGTCTCCAATGCTTCCCCTAACTCCTCTTAATAGGTTTGTTTATGAAAAACTCATCTGCTACCAGTCACAATCATGACAGATGGCAGATGAGTTATTTATAAACAAACCTATTGTTTTCACAGTTGCAGACTTTCAGAACCATTTATAATGGATCAAATCATATAACTCCTCTTAGTTTGTCTAAAATTGATACATCACCTGTCGCAGTTCGAGGAACGGGCCAGAGCTTATGCCGAGATTGGAACCTACCTCGCTGATGTTAAGAGTCTGTGCAGTACTGGATACAGCAGTTGAGTTCTATTTGAAACACCGTGTATTGCTTCAGAATGATTCCGCCATGACGACTTCCTATAGACAAATGCATTGTAGTGGTTACTTGTCCTAAAAAGATTACTGTATGCTCTACAGGGTTAGTTTACTAATGAACATTTTATATTTTGTGTTAGTCATCAGAATGTCACTTCCTACAGTTTTTGTCATTCATAAAAGACTGGGGAATGGACTGTAAAGTTATCAGGTATAAAGATGAAAAAAAAATAACACATTTAAACGATATCGTTTGCCAGTTTATTTGTGTTTTTAGACACTCCCGTTCACCAGATAAGAAAAACTGGCTGTAAAGGCGTAAGTTAGTTGAAGTTCTTGCCAGCAAATAGGTTTACATCACAGCAAGATATATCTCAAGTTCTGATTTATCAACTGAACACTTTTTTTGTTATGGTTCATATACTGTGTTAGTGAAAATAAAGGGAAAAAAACAATATGAACTTAGCTGGTAATTTCTCACGAATTCGTCAAGTCGTTATCACCAGTGACTCAAGATTGCTATGCTTCATTAATTAAAGTAAACCATAGTTTGTGTGGAATGTGTGTAAACAAATGTGCACGAACATCCAGACTGCACCATTACTAGCAGCTAAAAAGTTAGACAGCTACACATTATAATTGACATTGTCCACAGCCAAATCAACTGTAATAAAGTGTTCTATACACCTACTGACTCTGCCCAAAGTATTTGTGCTATGTCTGTACCACTTCCAAGTGAAGATAATTTTCAAATCTGGGACTCCAACTAAGCCAAAATTAATGTAGAAGTTGCATGTGAAACATGTTGCTGTGAAATGTGGCACTGATATTATTACAGTTTGAGCTATGTCAGGATTCTGGTAGGGACTGAACTTCCACAATGTTCTGATGCTTTACCGTGTTATTGTACACATGGTCAACAAACTGTAACTGAATAGCAGGGATGATTGGTAGAACATTTTTGGGCACTCGCCATATATTTTTCATTGCACTCAGTACAGTATGAAAGAGAAATTAACTAGAGTGCCTGATCGCTTCTTAGCATCAGCTTTGACCTATTTTCAGAAAACAAAGAAATACACACTTAGAATATGTGGCATCTGAAGGGCACACACTGCCAAAGATCATTGCTCAGTGTGTGTTCTGGAATCGACCTTTATATTGTGGCGTATACATTAAAAAAAAAAAAAGTTCTAAATTGCTCGATAAAATTGACTACTCTTACCATTTCCATGTGGTGGAATATTACTGACGTTACAATCGGCCACTCAGAATCTGCCATGGACAATACCTCGACTCACATCGATACAGAGGGTTAAGTCAGTGTATGAGGAGTGAATTTCACTCCCAGTCAATGAACTTAGTAAAAGTGCATGGCCTCCAACTTGTTTACATTTTCAGTTCCTATGTGACAGTTATCTTTTAAAAATGGTTGAAATCAAATCATACGATCTTGAACTGATTGCTTCAGATCTTACCGTATAATATTTAACAGAAAACTCTGTTCTTCCATAAACACAAACATGCTTATGTATTCAGGAGATTTCCAGCAAAATGGCCACCTTGACTGAACAATTTTATGTACAGTGATAATGGAAACTCGTAAATGGAAAAATATGTAAAATAAGGAAAGGCACGTGCTCACCCATAGTGGACCAATGCATGGCCTGCAGAAGTATGTAACAAAAAACAGTATTCACACTAGCTTTCAAGCTCTTTCTCTTTCCGTAGTAAAAGTGCAAGTACGAATATTTACACAAACACAGCCATACCAATAAGCAAACGCACGCACCTGGAGTCATAGCAAAATTATTTTTATATACCATACCATTAAAACTATTTCAGGTGCAGATACGGTAACTGCTGCCATACCTTTTGAATGCAATGTTCATTTCAGTTATAAGATCGTGAGTGCTCTGACATAAGTAACTCTGTTTGGAACATTCAAAAATCACTGAAAGAAATTTGTGGAGGGACATTCAAGTCACCTAAGTGACATCCAATTGATCGCAATCATTTCAGAATAACTGCCTAGCAAAAAAAACATTAGCCCAAAGCCTATACTTTTCAATTATTTGTGCATAAAGTAAGATAGAGCATGGAGTGCAGGTTTACTTCATTCATATACTGAAAGCAGTGCAGCAATGATGCAACTTTAGGCTTCCTGCTTTCATTGAGTCAACCATAGATGTGAACACTTCTTTCCGCGAGGTGTGGCAAAAGCTATTACCTGTATGGGCACTTTGAAATTGTACCGAAGACTAGTAAACAAATCTCCACTGCTGAGAAAGAAATTTAGGCCTTTTAAAGATCAAAAAGACATGGGCGCAATCTTCTTGATTGGAATTCCAAAATTTCTTGCGGATGGATACACAAAATTTGAAATACTTCTATAGATGGTCTAGGATGCATTTTTAAGTACACTACAGGGTGGGAGGAAAAAAGTACTCCAGAAGGAGGATATTGATTTTGATCCTATGACAGCACGTACCACCTGGGGGGCAGTAGATGTACTGATAATAGTTTCAACATTGTACACCAACGGATAGCGTAGTAACACTCCTACCAGAGCGCCATTAGTCTCTACCCTTTAATAGGGAATGCTCACAACGAGAAGGCTCAGTATGGCGCAACCGTGCCAGAGAGAGAGACACTTGCTTCCTACAGCCATCTGAACGATTTCGAAAGGGATCAAATTGTGGCCTTCCAGGTTGCTGGATGGTTCCTGTGGAGAATTGCCAAACATACTGGACGTGGTGTCATTAGTTGCGCAACGATACTGGTATCAGTGGTCACAGGAACATTCTCACGCCTTTAGATGAGGTTCTGGATTTCCACAAAGCACAGACTCTCACCAGGATCATTGTATTGTAAGGGCAGCAGTGGCATATTGGACAGCTACCACAGCACAGATAAGAGGGCTTGTGAGCCCTGACATGTTAACACAAACTTTGCAAACCGATTATTAGGAGTGGGACTAGGGGCACGCACACCTCTAGCCCGTCTTCCACTTGTGCCACAGCAACGATGTGCACAGCTCGACTGCTGCTGTCAGAGGATCACTTAGAAGTTGGAATGGCACGCCGTAGTCTTCACCATTGAAAGCAGATTCTGCCTGCACTGCACGCAGGTGGTTGTCATTGGTGTGTACAATATAGACCTGCTGAACACTGTCTCGAGGGTGGTGATGGTATGTTTCAACTGGATAATATCTGTCCACGTACTGCCCATGAAACTCAATGTGCTCTGTGAGACGTGCAGCAACTTCCCTGACCAGCAGGATCTCCAGACTTGTCTTCATTGAGCATGTGCGAGGTATGATGGGACCAGAAGTGACATATGTGACTCATCACCCAACAACTATTACAGAACTACATGGACAGTTCAAGCAAGTGTGACATATCGAATCGCAGGACAGCATTTGCCACCTGGACAATCAACTGGATGCTAGAGTCAGTGCCTGAATTGCCGCCCGTGGAGGCCACACCATGTGTTGAAATGGGTGTTTCAGCATGGGTCGATACCTGGCACCTCCAAGCCACCTGCACTGTTGATCTGTAAATGTAATCATTTCGTGTAGTCCCTATGCACTGTTCCAACAACAAATCTTGAGTTAATTAGAAACCCCAAATAAGGTGTACTGATATTTTTCCGGCAGTATGGGACCACAGTTTCATACTGCCAATTTCTGCTTCTCTCAGATTACTAGTCACCATTCACACTCCCAACTCATTGCAAATGCTCTTTGAACAATAGGCAATGAGTTACTTAACTGTGAACTATTGTAATAAATATGACCAGTAACGAAAAGATACTCACCTCATCATCAGGCTGTGATGAGAGATTTACAGTCTGAAATAATGAAATATTTTTAATCAATAGTTTCTCTGCAATCATTTGAGAACAACTGCGTAGCGTAAAAACATGCGAATCCAAAATATGTGGTGTTTTGCGTTTTATGCTGTAAGTAAAGCATTTTCCAAAAAAAAGTACTTCAGCAACTTTTCTTTATTTACATACAATATGTTCTTTCAGTAGCACAGCAGATGGCTCAGCTTTTAGGTTTCTGCTTTCCCTGAGTGAAATCTACTCGTGAATACAAGTATTTCAGTGTCAATGTGAAGAAGACTGCCATAAAGAGTCCATGACAAAGAATTGTGGCAGTGAGCCTCAACAATGCATTATAATGTGTACAAGCTTAACAACAGGACTGCTGCAACACGAGTTTTACATGTATATTAGCCTGCCTTCAGTACATATTAAATCACTCTTTACATACATACATGATTTGTGTACAGCATTTACATTGATTGTAAACTTATTAAGACATCATGATGTGCTCCCATCTTTGCCATGAGGTTTTACTCCAAACATAGTTCAGTGTTGCACACTATCTCCCCTAACTGTAACTTGCTTACACCCACTAGTCTATCATTGTCAGTCACTCATATCCATCCACTCGTACTTTCACATTCTCAGTCACTCATTCAACCCAGCTCAACTTTCCTGGTGTGTGCTGCTTACATCGCATAAGTGATATGAAAATAATGATATTTGCTTACTTGACATTGTTCTCTGAGTTTTACTCATGGCTCCAAAGAAAATACACTATGCCAGTCAAAAAAAAAGTCATCTGGCTGTAGATACTTAATGCTACCCATGCAAAGCTGAGCCTTGTAGCTAGCAGTGTGATAGATGTTAATATACATAGCTGTGATACACAGAGTAGGGAAACCTTCCACAGAGGTAGAAGTAATGAGAAGGCTTAAGACTTCAGATCACAGTCCAAAAACAGTAGGTGCAATTTTTTTTTTTTTCAGCAGATTGCCATCTGATATTGAGATAGCTAATTTAAATCCCTTAGTCAACTGAAGCATTTATTAGTTGAGAAATGCCGTTATTCGGTAGAAGATTTCAAGTTGTAATGTTTGTTTGTAAAACTTTGTGTGTCCTATATTATAAGTTTGTTTTTGCCCAAAAGTGCCCCTATTGGTGCACAAAAAAGGTGAATGTGCTTCTGCTTAAATGTCTCTGACTGAAAAGTGTAGTATTAGCTGCATCATGCTACCTGCTTCAGCACCTTTTTAAAAGTTTTCCAAAAATTTCAACGTGTGAACTTACTTGTGCTCTTCTTAATGTGCAACTCACTTCCCACTCCCACAAACTCAACTAACTGTAACTTGCTTGCACCCACTAGTCTATCGTTGTCAATCGCTCATATCCATCCATTCGTACTTTCCCATTCTCAGTCACTCATTCAACCCAGCTCATTGTCTTTATCTCTTTGTTTCTCTCTAACTGTCATTGTCTCCTGTCTAACAGCCACAGTCTCCTTCGTTCTGTACTACCACCACTACTGTCTCTTTTCACTGTCACTGTCTCCCTTTTGCTCTCTCTTACTGCTGCAATATCATTTATTCCACTGCTGCTCTCTCTTGTCACTGCCACTACCACACTCTTCCTCATTGTCATTGCAATAGACTCCATCTCTCATTATCACTGTCTCTCACGATCTGCTTTCTCCGTCTCTTTATTCCTCTCCCACTGGCGCTGTTCCCTTCACTCTTTTCCTCTAACTGTTAACTATGTTCCACTGCCATTGTGTCCCTCTCTGTCTCTCACACTGCCCTTGTCTCCTTTGGTGTTTGTATACCACAACCACTATTATCTTCAAGTTTTTATTTCTTTCCTGTCTCTTTCCCACTGCCACTGTCTCATCCTCTCAACATGAAAAAGCACAGATATGTTTGCATGCCAGAATTTTTGTGAAAATCTTTAAAGGTGCTGAGGAAGGTGGAATGAGGCCGCTGGTACCCGACTTTCCGGTCAGTCTTTTAAACAGGACCATATTCGCCATTTTTTTTTTTTTTTTTTTTTTTTTCTCCAATAGAAGCATTCTTCCACCAGTTCCCTTCTCCCTTCCATAGCAGGGAATGTCACTCATATGAAAAGAACCTTATGGGTCAGTAAAATTTCAATGGTTTACTTATGTGAAACTGAAATAACACTAATTTCATAGGTCAGACTAGATTTTATGTGTACAAAAATTTTCTATACGCATCAGCGCTACAATGTGGCGTTCCCAGAATCCTTCTGATGATAAGGTCTGTGGATAATATGAAACTTTTAAAAAAGAAAGGAAATTAAAATAAAATAAAAAGTTTTATATAATGGTTGGGCATTGTTTTTGATAACCTGTACAGTTTAATGGAAGTTATCTCTGCTAGAACTTTTGGAACAGTTAGCAAATGCCTAATATGCTCATCGATGGACATGAAACTGTTAAGAAATTTTCTTCTTCCTTGAACAATTAGAATACTGAGATGGGACAGTAACTCAAGATGCTACCTCATGAAAATTATGTTCAGAGAGAGAAATATGATCACCTGTTTGATGACAGTAAATGAGAGCCATTCAAATTTAAAGTGGACTTCCATGCCATTCATGTGGTAAATTTGGTAAGGGAAGGATGCTACAGAGAATTATATATATATATATATATATATATATATATATATATATATATATATATATATATATATATATATATATATATATTTGGAAGTTGTTAGCATTTGCATCATTCCAAGACAGCTGTTGTTCCTATATGTGACCAGAATGCACATCAGTTTGTTGTGGAAAACCTTTATTGTTTATTTCTGGCTGAGGGATGGTATTAAACCATCAGAAATTTTGTCTATGGTTGCAGATTTTAAAGATGTAGGCAATTGAATGGGCTTAAAAATTTCACAGTGGCTGTGATTGTGCTGAAAGCAAAGTCCACAAATATTGTTTTCGTCATTAATGACTACATTGTTGCCACTTGGAAACCAGTAATGATGGCGCTCACACAAGGATTTTGTTAAAGGTAGGCTTGAGGTTTCCAGGAAACAGCTCAGTTGTTGCAACATGTCATTGATATGGGTCCCAATATCTTCAGTGCGATTCAGAGAAATGCCATTCTGGATATCTGTTGGCGGATTTCAAGTTGATTTGAGAGAACATGTTTATGATAAATTGCCACATCTGAGGAGACTAAACACCAGAAAACAAGACCATGGACATGAAATTTTGAAAAAGAAGGTGAAAGAGAGGCATTTCATTACAGGAGAGTAATGAATGCTGCATATTGCTGTTGGCCAGAATGCTTCCTATCACAGTAAACAGTTATGGCATCTGTCTGTAACCATAGAACACATATTTTTCAATCTTGGTTTCTCTTCACGTGACTTTCACATGTTGTAACGTGTAAAGTAGACATTATGTGGCGAAAAATTCAGTGAAGATGCAGTGCTGGTGTGAAAAAATACTTTTTTACTGAATTAGAAAATTAGAATTAGGAAAATGACATACTGCATTTGTACTTTTATGTTACACTGATGTAGATGTTACAAAAACGTGTTAAAATGCAAGTGACACTTAGAATTACTGTTTATCCATTAATATTGTTGTGATATTAATAATGCTTTGATTTTAATTGCAGGAGTTGGTCATATTGCATCCGCAAGTCTTGCAGGAGCGACTGTGCCTGCGAACCAGGTTGTGACGATAACAGCCCAGCAGCAGGTAAAGATAGTCATGCATCACTGTAATTTGTTTGTGCTCTTACACCGCTACATACCTTGATCTGTTTGTTATGTAAATTTTAAAAGTCAGAAATGCCATAGTTGTGGTTTTTATGTTGTGATGTGAGATCAGAAGTCTAGTTATGCTGTACCTTTTATTTTTATTTTGAATGCCAGGTGTTAATGTGTCCTACCCACAAAGATTTTTTGTTTTTCACAGTATGGACAATACAGAACTTAAGGCTTCTTGGCCTTTCTTTTCTGTACCCAGACCTCTTCATTCTTTCACTCCTTTTCTTTCTTTCCTCTTTGGAAATGTAGTGTATGGACCTTCTCCTTAGTGGTTTTATGCTGTAGTCTTTGCTAATGAATGCTTCTCTGGTTTGGATGATCTCTAGTGTAATACCCGTTTCCTGTGCATCTCTTTTGACCTCTTCTGCCCATTTGGAGGTGGACTTTAGTGATGTTAGATAATTGAAGATATTTTTGTGTGTAGGTTTTCGTCCATACTTATTATGTGTTTGTAAAATGTCAACTATTGTCACTACATTTTTGGTATACTTGTGATCTCCTCATTTTTCTTATTCTTTCTTTCCTTCTTTTCAGGTTGAGCAACTATCCCTTTGTATTTAAAATAAGGCACTCCAAAACATTGAGCCCTTCCAGTTTTATAACTGAATTATAGTGCCCGATGTTTGGCATGTAGGATAATGGTCATTGGTTGTACCTGCTCTGTGTTAGTTTGCAAGCAAGTTCTACTTTTCTGGCTCTTCTTTGACTATCTTTTTGCCCAGTCCGTTGGGTTGAATCCATTCTAAGTATTTGAATTTGTCTGTGTTTTTAATCTTCCCATATTTTACCTCCAAGTAATTCTTCTCTCTATGTTCTGTCTTTTCATTCGAGACTTTGAGACATGTTTTTCCACTGATTTAATGCAAGATCTTCAACATTCTTTGCAGATCGTTCCAGTTTCTGACTAAAAGGTGAACAGCAGGTTTTTTTCGTCTCTTCCCAAGGTATATAACACTTGTTTCTTCTAACTTCAGAGCATCTTCCAAGGTTTTCATTGTTTTCTCCAGGATGATACTGAAAAGCATTGGAGATAATCCATTGCCTTGCCGGATGTGTGCCTTTATTTCAAAAAGCTCAGAGATTTCGCTAAAAAGCTTAGCTTTTGAGATGGTGTCTCTGAGGGTCTGTTTCATGATTCACCCCATTCTTACATCAATTCTGAATTCCTATGAAACCCTAAATAAAGTTTGTCTGTCAATCGAGCCGTATGCTTTTTTGAAATTGACAAAAATAGCTAATGCATTCTGGCTTCTTAGTTTTCTAGTTCTCAGAATGCACTTGAGATTGAATATCTGTTCCACATGTCATCTGCCTTTTCGGCAACCAACTTGATATTCTGATATTCTTCAATGAGGTGATCAGGCTACTCTTCAACTTTTTCACCAGAACTTGGGAGAGACCACCGTAAGCAAATGAAAGCAAGTGAGACCACACACTTCAAGTCTTCTGGTATCTTTTCAGTTTTTCTTCTTTGAGGTGGTGTATTCTATCAACTTGCCCCCCAATCTTCCACACTCCATCACAATTATATCTTCACCTGGTGATTTATTGTCCTTGAGCTCCTTAATTGTTTTCGTGATTTTAGCAAGGCTTGGTGATTTTGGCTCTAAATTATTATGGGCGTGTTTCTGAGCATCCAGTCTTTCCCAAGGCCCTTTGCTGTTCATCAGCACTTCAAAATACTCTGCCAAGAGCTGGTACTTTTTTTCATTGTTAATAACTTTCCACCCATTTGCCCGAAGCACAGACTTTTTGTTTGTTATAGCTTCTCTATGAATGTTCTGAAAAACTGCCTGGTGGTGGTCTTTTTGAACTCTTCTTCCACCATTTTCAGTCTACTTCTGTCTTCTCTGTTATAAGTTTGGCGGTTTCTTTCCTTTCTTTCTCCAAGTCTTCTCATTTTTCCTAAGTCTTGTTTGAGTTCCACCTCTTTCAGGATTTTAATCTTATTACATAGTACGAATTTCTCTCTCTCTCTCTCTCTCTCTCTCTCTCTCTCTCTCTCTCTCTCTGAGCATAGTTTTGCATTGAGCTACAACTGCTTTGCATTTTCATAGAGGAGACCAAGAAGCATTCATCCTGAAAACTTAGTCATTATTTAATTTTACAAGAAAGAAAATTCTATTTAGAAATTGGTAAATCAAAACTCCTACGTGGTGCATCCCAGGTAGCGGATAGGGAAGTCCTCACCGGTTTACTGGTGGACTTGAGTGAAATAAAATAGCTTTCCCGGACCAAACACACCCTCTGCGGTTAACAACCGCAGTTGTAAATCGGAGCTTGCTCCAACTAAGGTTGACAACCTTCGAAAGTCAAAAATGGAAAGGTCTTTTTGGAAAAAAATTCCACCATCCTGCTCAAAAAGGCATGAAAAGGCTACATCGGATTCGGTGGGTAGTCAGCTAGAAGACAGCAACGAATCAGAGCGTTTGCAACCATCAAAATGCACACTGAAACACAAAAAGAAGATTAAACATGAGCAAATAAATTATATAGCAACACACAACATAAACTCACTACTTCAGACCGGAAAACTCAAGGAGCTCACAGATGAACTAAGTAAACAAAAAAATTTAATAACAGGGATCCAAGAAATGAGAAACACCACAGAGGACCCATTCGAATTACAAGGACACAGAGTTTATAATGGGAAACCAGGACCGTGGGAAATGAAACAATGTCCCCCGTTTGGAACAGGGTTTTTAGTAAACATAAAAATAATAGATTCAGTAATGGATTTCCAAGCAGTATCACCAAGAATTGCGACTCTAAGCTTTAAAACAATGAATAAAACCTATACAATAATAAATGCTCACGCCCCAACAAATGAAAAAAATTGTTTAACAAAAACAAAGGAAGAGGTAGATAAATTTTGGGACCTTCTAGAACAAACTGTGAACAGAGTAAATAAAAAGAATGTAAAAATCTTATTGGGAGATTTCAATGCTCAGTTTGGAAAAGAAAGAAAATATAAAGATATAATTGGAAAATGGAGTCCACATAAATTTACGAACAAAAACAGTCAAAGACTTGTAGAACTCTACAGACAACACAACCTTATATCTAAATCAACATACTTTAAGAGGAAGCCAAGTAAACTTAAAACATGGAAACATCCAGACTGGAGGAAGGGGGAGACCATGTCTGTATGGACAAAAATTTTCATAAGGAGATCCACAATGTTAGAGTACTGAGAGGAGTAGACACAGGCTCAGACCATTATATAGTTAAAATTAAAATCAAATTCACTCCGTTAAAGAAGAGGACCGGAAAAACTAATAAAATAAAAAGGAGGTTTGACCCACATCAGCTAATTAAAAATAATTAATACCAACAAATAACACAAACCGTCAAATTAACAGATGATCTAGAACAACTAGTGCCTAATCTTAAAAGAGAAGCAGAGAATCTAGCTCCCTTGAACCCCCGAAGGAAACATGCATGGTGGACATCAGAATGTGACAAATTCCATGAAGATAGACACCAAGCATGGTTAAAGTTTCAAACACATAAAACTGAAGATAATGCCATCAACATCATAAAACCAACTCCAGGAACTACTATAAAGTCTTTGGGAAACAACTACAACAATGTGAGGCCCCTACACTAATACTAAAAGATGAAGATGGAAGAATGACACACAGTAACAAGGAAAATGCAGAAATCATGGCAAAAGCATTTAACAAACTTCTGAATTGGGAGGAACCCAAAGAACCCTTACAAATTAACATAAATACCCCAATAAAACCAAACCTAACAAACTAGACCCTCCAACTTTCCAAGAAGTAGAAAAAATTCTTAAAGAACAAAAAAATTATAAGGCATGTGGAGAAGATCAGGTTTTTGTTGAAATGTGGAAATATGCAATTGACACAGTCAAGACCTCCTTACACATGGCTCTAACAAAAATTTGGGTAACAGAACGATTCCCCGAACATTGGACCACAGCTATCATCCACCCACTACACAAAAAGGGAGATAAGAGCAACCCAGACAACTACAGAGGAATCTCTCTCATAGATTGCACATACAAAATTCTATCCAAGATCCTATATGAAAGAAGCAAGGAGCAATTAGAACAGGAGTTAGGGGAGTATCAGGGAGGCTTCAGACCAGGGAGAAGCTGCGCAGAGCAGATAATTAGTTTAAAATTGATTAAGGCATACTACAAGAAATTGAACAAATCTCTGGCAATAACATTTGTAGATTTTAAGAAGGCATATGACTGTCTCCACAGACCTTCAGTATTAAAAATTTATAGAAAACTTGGACTCCATCCAAAACTAATTAAAATAATACAACTCACTCTAACCAACACCAAATCAAAAGTGAAGTTTAGAGGAGAAATTTCAGAACGATTCCTCATAAAAACTGGCTTAAGACAAGGTGACTGCCTATCACCATTACTGTTCAACTGTGCACTCAAATACATAATGAGAGAATGGTACAAGGACAATCCAAAGATTATAAGAATTGGAAGTGCAAAAGATGATATTAGCTTAAACTGCTTGGGATTCGCTGATGATCTTGCTCTCCTAGCCAACACCATTCAAGAAGCCAGGCAACAAGTGAAATCACTACAAGAAATAGCAGAGGAAGTAGGCCTTAGAATATCATTTGAAAAAACGGAGATTATGCTAACTGATCCACCACTTGCAAACAAAATTACAATAGGAGAACAGGAAATCAAAATTGATGATAAATTTAAATATTTAGGCGAAATAATAACATACAATCTAAATGAGAAGCCATCATGGCAGAATAGAATTAAAAAACTGAACTACGCAAATTACATTACCAAAACTACATACAACAAAAAAAGCCCATCTATAGATGCAAAATTAAAACACTATAAAACAGTTACACAAACAGAAATAATGTATGCAGCTGAAACTATCTTCAAAACAACAAATACAGCAGAAATTGACAGAATACTAAAAATAGAAAGAAGAATAATTAGGACATGTATAAATAAACAGTATAAAATAAATGGACATTGGAGAATAGCATCAAATGAAACAGTATATAAGAAACCAGAACCAGTCATGAACACGATCAGGAAGAAACGCATCTCATTCTTTGGACATCTGATGAGAACTCCAGAAAACAGAATTAGTAAAAATAATAATACAAAAATTGTGGAATAGCAAGAGCGACATTAAATGGATCACAGAAATTAAGGAAGATATAAAAGAACTCCAAATTACAGTAGATGACCTAAAAAACAAGACAGAAAAAACCAGAATACTGCAAACCAGACTACAAATGAAAATTAATAAAAGGCGTACAGGAAGAGTGGTCTCGGATGAAGAAAGAAAGAAAATATCTGAAAGAATGAAGAAATATTGGGCAGACAGAAGAGCAAAACACCTTTCATATAGGAATAGACTCTAATAATTATATTACCTAAATATCATATTAAGTTATTGTTGAGCCAAATTTTATCCCTGTGTAACAACTTGTTTATAACTTTGTATTTTTTACTAGAGTGGTCCAATGAAGGCCATCAAATAAATAATAATAAAAACAACCCGCAGGTGGGCAGATTTAAAATCCCAATGCACTTTGTAATATTATGGAGACGAAGAGTCATTTTGGTACTGTCCTCTTTGTATATTGTAAAGTCTTAAACTAAAGGCAGAACTTCCTCATATGGGACCAACACAAATAATTATATTAATGCCACACAGACCTTTATAAATTGTATCCATATAGAGTAATATCAGTTGTATGCATTGTAACATCATAATCCAGGAGACTGGCGAAGTGTGTTACTCTTTCTTCAGATGTGGAAAAGGATACAATTTAAGACCTGCAGAAATCTTGACCATTAGTCATATATATAAATATATTGAAGGGTTCATTTATGAGAGGCTGATGAAACAATTGAATAGCAGTCAAGAGCTACATGGAATCAAAATGAACCGATGTATTGCAGATGCGGTGTTTCCTATAGCAGTATTGTTGGAGAAGTAGTGTACAACAATGGAATCCTAATAATGACTCTGTGAACATAAAAAGAATCTGTGACTGATGCCTAGAAAGATCCTCAGGAGGTATCAGTGTGCCAAGATTAGATTAGTTTTTCGTTACATAGCTCCGTGCTGAGTGAGGAGATCCTCTTGGATGTGGAACATGTCCTTTTTTTTTTTTTTTTAAAAAAAAAAAAAAAAATCTACTAACAGTTTTACGCCAAAAATTCCGCCCTATTTTTGGCTATGAAAATATCCAGCAGTCAACAAAGGAAAATTAGAGGAACCAAGTCGTGTAGTTGCAAATTTTTGTTCATGGGTAATGCAGAGTGTAATGATTAACTTACTAAATGTCTTGACCAGTGGGTTGCGAGAGTAGGGGTGGTCGTGGATTTAATGTTGTGTGTGTGTGTGTGTGTGTGTGTGTGTGTGTGTGTGTGGGTGGGTGGGTGGGTGGGAGGTTTTTTTTAAATTTAATTTATTATTTTTTTTTTTTTTTTATTTTTAAGAAACCCCTGACGAAATCAAAAGCCGCATCTTCGAATAAAAATGTTTCCCAGTGTAAAATTAAACAGCATTGCGTTTTCTACATGTGCTGCTCACCTTTCATTTTACAGGCGGACTACACCTTCCCCCCATTTCCTGTTCAGTTATCTCATGTATGTAGACAAAATAACTTCACAGAACTTGTGTTTAGGTAGTGCAGCTACTTTCAAATAAGTGAGTATTTATCTACAATTGTTAAACGAGCTACAAAGAAACTCAACAGCTGAAGCTGTCAACACACTGTCACACTGAGGAGCTGACTCCTAGTTTAACATGTTGCCAATATATATTCAGCAATATTGACTTCATTGTCTCTATCAATGGCTGGAATATTTTGTGCAGCTCAAAAGCATCACGCTAGTCTCAGCTCACCCAACATCTGAAGAGCTCCAGAGGCTTAAATTGGCTGCCTCTGTAACAAAGTACATCACCTAGGTGTTGTGGAACATCCGATATTTCAATACAATTCAAGCAGTGTATTACAGCAGATTACTGTTGTAGATTTAAACATTATCAGTCCTATTCCGTCAGACTTATTGATACCCACCTTGCAAGATATACTGTGGTTGTGTGATGAGTTGCTCCACTCAGTGCAGCCCATTCTCAAAGTGCCTGCAGTTCCTGAATGGAACAGATTTATATAGTGTGCCAGTAACACAATTAATGGTGAGAGAAGTGCAGTAACTTTCCAGTCATTCATTGATATACACCCAAGTGACTACAACATGGTTACATGGCTTTATAATACACTGTCAATGACAGCAAGCAGCAAGATGCCACATTTATCAATCCATCCTCTTTTCTACCAACTATACATAAGTCACTGATAATGCCCCACTTGCAGATTAAGCACTTCTCAGCCAGGGCTTGTAAAAACATATTTTACATGGAAGCTCACTTAAAACTACAACCAAGTACTCACTTAATAAACTGATAAATTCCACTATACAAACATGAGCTCAGTGAAGTTAATTTGCCTATTTACATAAGAGAACTGGACAGGAAATGCTTTGGAGATATAGTCTGCCTCTAAACTGGCAATTAAGCAGCACTCATGGTGGAGGAAGTTACCTTTCCTGGGGGAATGGTACAGCTGCCATACATGATAACTAAGAATCACTTTTTTGTGTAGTAATGTGTAACACTGTACAGAGATTGGGAAATTGCCTGCTCATTCTTTATTTTGTGTACCTGTGAAGGATGGACAGCATGACCTACTTTCCCCTCATGCTTCTAACCTTCACCTCCGCCTTTCCGCCCTGTTACACTATTGCTCCATTAGTACACAATTCATCCCTTAATACAGCTCTACTGCATGTAAATGTGGCACACACTTTTAATATTGGCTCTAACCCACCTGATCTATCAATAAACATGAATTTTATACCATTAAAACACCTAGTACCAGGTGTAGAAGCATGAAACTGGAACTTCCCTCTAGATGGTGCTAGCTGTCAGTGTAGGGCCTGTGAGACCGCGTCTGCATTGCCATCTGCTTCCTGTATGACGACGAATGTCAACACACAGTAACCCAAGTTCCATACATCGGTATCCATTCCAAACCCGTAAACAGACCGAGTTTTGTGCCTACGAACTACAATTGGTTTCCTATTATCATCTGAAGAAAACTGCTGCAGAGTCACATTGAATGCTTGTCGAAGCTTTCGGTGGACATGATCTTGGAAAAACACAGTGTTTTGAGTGGTTCAAAAAATTCAAAAGTGGTGATTTTGACACAAGAAACGACGAGCGCGGAAAACCACCAAAAAAGTTGGAAGACAGTGAATTGCAGGCCTTATTGGATGAAGATGATACTCAGACTCAGTATGAACACGTGGAACAATTGAATGTGATGCAGAAAGCCGTTCTTCTTCGGTTTAAAGCTATGGAAAAGGTGTAGAAAGTGGGAAAATGGGTTCTGCGTGAATTGAATGAAAGACAGCAAGCAAATCGAAAGACCACTTGTGAAATGGTGCTCACCAGATACAAAAGAAAGTAGTTTCTCCATCGAATAGTGACATACGATGAAAAATGGATATTTTTTGAGAATTCTAAGTGTTGCAAATCATGGGTGAATCTAGCCAAACCATCGAAATCCTCTACAAGACCAAATCGCTTAGGAAAGAAGACAATTCTCTGTGTTTGGTGGGATCAGAAGGGTGTCATCTATTACGAGCTTCTAAAAATCTGGTGAAACTGTTAACACTGATCGCTACCAAAAGCAAATGATACGAAAAAAGGCAACAAAAAGTCATATTGCTCCATGATAATGCCCCTTCACACACAGCAAAATGGGTGAGGGAAATGATCGAGGCGTTCATTTGAGAAATACTGGGGCATGTGGCTTATTCTCCAGATTTGGCTCCCTCTGATTATCATACATTTGCATCACTGGGACACGCTCTCACTGAACAACGCTTCAATTCATATGAAAATGTGTGAAAATGGCTTGTTGACTGGTTCGTATCAAAAGAACTGTTTTTTTTTTGGCATTCCATTCATAGCCTGCTAGAGAGGTAGGAGGAATGTATAAATAGCAATGGAGATTATTTTGAATAAAATATTGTTTAATAGTTATTGCAATCAAATTCCAGTTCCATACTTCTACACCTGGTAATGTGAGATATTGCATCTCCTGCAACGTCGAAACTGTTAGTCCTGATGAGAAAAAACATGAATAGGATATAAAAAATTAATAGGATATTTTTGGTAGGAAATATAATATAGTTTAATTTTGAACTGGGAAATGTCTTCTCTAGATGCTGCAGTTTTTGAGATGTTTGAGAAAATCGTAAAAAGTGTAGGACGTATTTAATTATTCTCCAGTGTTAATATTCTGTATGCAAACTAAGAGAAGTGCTAGGCTTGATCAAATGGTTTATATCACTGATCTTTTTAGCCTTTATTGTTTATTTTCATCATAAAACCATTGTATTAGAATTCCCATTAGTAATATATTACGGTACATGTCGTGTTGCGTATGTGCAGTGTGTTTTAGGTAGTCTTCTGTTTCCAGTAAGATTAGTTTTGGCTGATATATGTTTTCTTTGCTTTTTGGTTCATATGATTGGGGATTCTTCTTTTTGCCATTATTGATATTTATTCATTTCATTCATTCATTGTACTCCATAGTTGCCCATGAAGGAGAGTCTTCATGAATGTGGAATGAGTCAAGATATAGATTAACAAAAATAAGGAAATCGTAGAATGTTAATCTATGTGTTTTATTAACAAATGAACTACCTCTATACTGCTTAATGTTACTCGTGCTTATGTCAGCTAAGTTTGATCGTATAAATTAGAAAGAAAAGTTGGTAATTTGGGTATGCTGGCACATACTATATCATAATAAGTAGTTGCTGTTTGTCTGGTATTGGCACACGTCATGTGTTTAATATTTACTAAATTATAGTGATATTTTTCAAAGAAAATAGTTGTCTACCTCTGTATATTGTTTTGAGGTGATGTGGGGTATCCTAGAACTCTGGTTCTAGAGATTCAACAAGTTATCACCAACAGTCAAGGACTTAATAGCGTAGAGAGAAGTAATGTTAGCATAGGTCATAGATGTTGCATTCCACACAGAGACTTTCTGAAGAACATATCTTGCGTAACCCCGATGTGTCCGAGTGGTTAAGTTAGGAACTGCCAGTAAGCCATCTGCTGCAGTGGTAGTGTTAATGATCAACTATGTAGTACCATGGTTTAAGGCTTTTGGGTGTTTTTCCTTTTCCATTTCATACTTACTTCCACCATTTATGGAATCTGCTTAAACTACATTGCAAATCTTGAAGCACATGATTAATTAGAGTTGTTTACAACTTTCTGTAGCTATGTGGCTATATGACCCGCACTATATTCCAGTGCCAGGTGTCAAGATTATGAACAGTAATATATAAATAAACGTGTATATGTTGAATCCAATTTACATTGCATTACTACTTGTCATATGGCTTATATATTGTAATGTGTTCACAATATAACTCAGTAAATAGGGCAGTGAGCATTTCTTCTTATATAGAAATCAGTCTGGTGGAGAGGAGAAAGAAAAAAATGTGAGTAACGATTAGAAATGACTGTAGTGCCAGTTTCCCTCCAGTTAAGTGTTTTCGCTTGCTGCTCTTTGCAGCCAGAAGTGAAGTTGTCATACGGATAATTTTTTTACACGTATCACTTATAACAAAATGTAATTTATCACATTTTGAAACTTAAGTGAGTATTTTGCATGTGATAGTTTTGCCACTGTGTGAAGCCCGCTCATCAACAACCAGAATTACCTAATGTGGTTAAAAGTCTCCAGATTCCCAGTGCTGTTACATTTCAAAGGTGGCAGCTGACTTATTAAAAAATAACAACACTTGAAACCTTCTTTTGCTACTAATACAGCTTTAGATTTTGACTTAATTCCGATAACACTGAAGACAGAATTTGCTTACATCCTTCCTAGTACACAGTGAGTAGAGACTGTTGTGCTCTGGGATCACTTGATGTGTAGTGCAACCAATGCACCAGTTGAAACCAAAGTTGTTTGACTAAGATACAGGTCAAGTCTTTGAGCAGAACTGTCCAGCTGATTTGCTTGGTTTTTGTTTCACCTGTATTGCACTAATCCTTGCTTTGTCAATAGAGACCTTATAATATTGATAAGGAAAATTTGCAGTTGTTTCTGTGTGCGGAGAGGGTTATTGTCTAAAATGTTTGAATAAATTTAGTGATGTCACCTTCAGCTCCATCATTACCCATCTGCTCTTGTGATCAACAACAGTCCTAAAAAAGCGACTGAAGTATCACCTCTAGATGAATAGTTTTGTCACCAATCCTTGTACCTCAGCTGCAGGAGAAGGTTTGTTTAGTAATTGTTAAGGATGTCTGGTGATCACTTTGTACAGTATGGTTTAACTTTCATTAGTCCCTATGAGGAAACTTCACAGTAGTAACTACCACAGTGATTATTGAATTTAGTTATTTCCTGAAATGCCCACTTTATAAGCATCTCACTATCAATGGACCTAGGCAGATGAAGCTTGTGTGAAAAATGCAATGGAATAACTGAACTTGTTAACTGCTGTAATCGTGTCCTGTATGACCCCAAGGCCATTGGTCATTTCCATCTGACAGGAAAAAGGCTATACTATTGATGCCTCATGCCTGTTATGATGTACTCTCAGATACATATCATGTTGAATGCATTTAGTGGTGATGTCCAGTGAATTCTGACCATATAATATAGTCTGTTGATGCAGACTGTCAGTGGCATCTGGTGGAGCATTAAGACCTGTTGGACAGATCATATGGCAAGGATATGACTTTAATCTTTCTGAAACATGAGGTAAGGTGAAAGACTGTATTTGTTAGGTCGAAAGTGCACTTATTTTTCAGCGTATCAGTTTTTAGATCATCGCACTTTCTCCATCATTGTAAGTATATTCCCTTAACGGAAGTGTGATTGTGATTCAGGAAAGTTTGTAGACCATTCAGTCAAGCCTATCATTTGCATATTAATTGGGCTCCAAACATTTTGCGGTCTCAAGATGTTCTTTAGTGTGTTAGTAAGTGGAAGTCAGAGGGTGTAAAATATGGTAAATTGTATGTATATTCCAACAATTTGTTGTTCAGATCCTTCATTATTGTTATTATACAGGATGCTTTGCAGTTCATGTTACGCACTTCTAAAGGTTGTAGAGGGCACTTAGAAGATCAAGTTTTAAATAGGAATTCATGTTCAGAAACAGTTCGTTTCCATGTTGCAAGGAAAACCAGGGCTACTCAATCATGTGCTAGATGTTTCTTAATTGGGGTAGTCATCAAACGGGCCGACTTGGAGCAGGAGAGGCACCACAGGACATTTTATTTTCTACTGTCTATACTTTTACAAGTAAATTTATAAAACTTTGTCAGCACGACCAGGAAGGATTCAGGATTCACCCCTGTAGCAGCAGAAGTTCAAAAACATAACAAAATGATTTTTTTTACTTGTGAAATTTCATAATTTTTTCACTTACTATTGGCTGCATTTGTTGCTATAGGTACATTTTTCTTCACAAGTAAGAGAGATTCTTTGATGAATGTTGGACAGCATACAAACCATACTTACAGGTGTATGAAACTCTAGAATTTTCCAAATCTATTAAAAACTGTGGTAAAAACTGAGATAATTAACTACAAAATTTGATTTTTTTTTTTCTAAACATAAAGTTTAAAACGTACCAGCTCATTTATTTTTTCATAAATTAAATAGATTCTAGAGTTTCAGACATCTGTATGTATGGTTTGTATGCTGTGCAAAATCCACCGAACAGTCTCTGTTATTTATGAAGAAAAGTGTACCTATAGCAACAAATGCAGCCAATAGTAAGTGAAAAAATTATGAAATTTCACAAGTAAAAAAAATTATTTTGTTATGTTTTTGAACTTCTGCTGCTACAGGGGTGAATCCTGAATCCTTCCTGGTTGTGCTGACAAAGTTTTATGAATTTACTTGTAAAAGTATAGACAGTGGAAATTAAAATGTCCTGTGGTGCCTCTCCTGCTCCAAGTCGGCCCGTTTGACGTCCTACCCCCCTTAATGTAGTTCGCCTGTTATGGTTTACTACCCACGTTCATGAATGTTATGATGACACAATGTCACGTGATGTCTTCTGTTTCCATTTGCTTGTTTTCACGCATCCTGGTGATGCATCATTTGACATTGTGGTGACTGATACTGCTGTAACAGGATGCCTGAGTACACATTTGCAGAGTACACTAATATGTTGTTAGTTTACAGTGAAGCTCACTGTAACGGAAGAGAAGCTCAATGTCTGTACCATGATTATTTTCCAAATTGTGTGACTCCATCTCATCCCGTGTTTGCCAGTGTAAAACAACAGCTGCAGGAAAAGTGGGAAATTCACAAGTGATAGAACAAACTGTGGTGTTCCAGAAAGGCAGCACACTGTCATATGGGAAGAGGAAGTACTGCATCAGGTTGAAGAGAACCAATTGATGAGTACTCGAGCCATTGCGTGTGACTTGCATGTGTCTCACCCATCTGTTTGACGTGTTCTGCATGAACAGCATCTCCACCCATATCACCCTCAGAAGGTACACGCCATGTTCCCAGCAGATTTTGTGCCACATGTCAATTCCCATACTTCATTTTTGCACCGTTATGTGGATTTTCCTCAGTTACCAAGGTGAATTTTGTTCACCTACGAAGTGTGTTTCAACAGGAAGGTGTTTTGACCGTACAAAATAGCCCCACATCAAGAAAATCCCAAAGCCACATTACATGAAGATTTCAGCACATCTTCGGATCCGTGTCTGTGATGGTCATGGGATTGGGCTGTACATCTTCCTCCCCACCTAACAGGTGCCAGATAGTTGACATTCCTGCTACAAGTGCTGATGGTGGTTTTGGAAGATGTGCCATTGGACGTTTGGCACAAATTGTGGTTCCACTGTGGTGGCACAGCAGTAATTTTGCAGTTTGTGTCTGAAAGCATCTGAACATAGCCTACAGGGGCAGGTGGATCGGTCAAGGCAGACCACATGCTTGACCAACAAGATCCTCAGGTTTTACCCACTTGAATTTGTTCTTGTGAGGTCACATGAAGAGTTTTGTTTACGAGACCCCTGTCCCGTCAGAGGAAGGTGTGGTTGCACGGACCTTGGTTGTGGCAGAATTGACTAGCCATACAACATGCATGTTGGAGAGAGTGTATGTTAACTTGCTGTGCAGGTACACTGTGTGCACCGAACTTGGTGGCTGTCATATCAAACAGCTGCTGTAATATCACAGTAAAAAGGAGTGAAATCTGTGTATGTTGTTCTCCTCGTCACATGGAAATGAACTGTTTCCTGACTTGATCTACTAAGTCCCTTTTACAACCTCCAGAATTGTGTAATATGAATTGTGAAACATACTGTATATGAGCAAGTGCATTGTCATACAGAAATATGATTTTTAGATCTAGTTCACTTCTTACTAATTTTTTCGTGCAGTTGATCCGCCAGAATTACATAATATGGACCATTTACTGCTTGGTAATCAACCAGAATATCCCCTTTTGCGTGATATAATTAAAGCCTCTACCTCTAACCTTCCCAGCAGATGATGTTGACTGTCATTTTTGCTGTACATTACTGTTTAATTTCTGGTGTGAAATAGTAAACCCAAATATCATCCATCGAAATTGGAATACAAAATCAAATGTATTTTTTTAGTAGTCCAATCATTGTTGAAAAATTCATTTTGACATGTGCTTATTGGCTACAATAAACGACAATTACATCAATCTGGTATATAGCTTTCCCACAGTTAATTCATGATTTAAAATGTACCATTCATACTCCTTCAGGGTATGTTATACTCCTGTAACACCAAATAGCAAATTCTACTTCACAATGTTTTTCATTTGTTGCTACATTTTTCAGACATCCTTCACATTGATCTTCTCCAAGAAATATTTGGCAACATAAACACTCAGTCACCATTGGTTAGCTGTCAAAAATAGTGGAGCCCCCCCTTCTCATAATCCTCTATCAACTTTGGATGAATTTCTTTTGATCGTAAAGCATTTAAAATAAATAACTTTGTGGCACACAGTATTTTATTAAGTCCATTGTACAAACAAAACTTTTCACAAACCAAACTGAAACTTGACTTTGAGACAGATTCCATCATTACATTCCTGTACCAAACACAGAAGTTTCCAGTGTCACAGCTCAGTTACCAGAGGACTTTAGCTCAGTGGATAAAACACCTATTACTTACACTAATCAGGCAGTATGTTACAACACAGCTAATAGTATTTAGCTTACCTTTAATACATAAAACAAGTGAAACTGTTGTGCAGAACAACTCTGGTATCGAAGCACAGGTAATGCAATTCCATTATGAGATGATTTGAAGGCTTTGATCTTAAATTTAAGAGATATAATAGTGGCCTTGATTTAGTTGCTAACTCATTTACGCCTATCATCTCTTTGTTTTTGATGATTGTTTTCCTTTTATCACTTTAACAGAATAGTTGTACTAGAGTGTCTGCTTCTTATATACATTCCTCAAGATGGAATGTGATCATCTCTTGTAACATTATCATATAGCTTGGTAATGATGCTAGATAATGTAATGACAAGGAGATCAGGTCAGGTCAGGTTAGTGTTTAACGTCCCGTCGACAACGAGGTCATTAGAGACGGGACAAGGAGATACTCTTTAATGTTTTCGTGACAGTGATAAAGAACTCTTGAGTCGTTATGCCAACAGCAAAACACTTAAAACGTATAATCTCACTACTATGGAGAGAAGGGTGCTGATACAGTGAACATTATATTCTGAGGTGAAGGTGCAAGTGAAAATGCAAGATCTCTCAGAATTCCTAACAAAAAAAGGCATGAAGTTTAGGAACATAACTGAATGCTGACAGCAGAAAAAATCCCCCTTCCTTGTTTTGTGAAGCTAAAGAAAATCACATGAATACCTCACAAAGCACGAAATAGGCCATTAAGAGGAATGAGAATGACAATTCTTCATTTTTGCACAATTACACTGATTTTTTCAGTCATCCCAGAGCTACATTTTATAAACAGTGTAAGTCACGTGCCTGTTCATTCCATATAAAGGATGAACATAAATAAAACTGACAAACTGCAGGGATGGGTTCCTGACTGGAATTGGGGGAAAAAAGGTCTTGTGAACGTGTGTCCAGGAACGGATGGTGTGCATGTGACAACAAATAGTCCCAGAACATAGTACAGAGAGAGAAATCTTCTGCCAATAATCCTTGCATTTATTGCAGGTGATACGGACAGTAGCGGTTGTCATGCAGGATATACATAATCGAACTTTGGCTTTACATCATGTTTGTGGACCACTTGCCTAGAGCTTCTACTAGGTTTCTCTCAATCTCCTGTAAAACCCGGTCCTCAAAATCTGGTGTATGCACTATCTGCTACCTCCTTGCATGTTCATCTGTCTAAAAGGACTCATGATCACACAAACACCCAAAAAGGGCTTCAAATGTTATATGATGTGGTTGGTGTCTGTGAGGGTACTTGTTTTGGTATAACCATGCTGCCTCTCAACCGTTTCCATCTACTTGGCCATACACAAACACCATCTCGGCTTGTTCCCGCCGTGAAAACCGGACCATCCTACTGCTTACAGTACACTGTGCCAATTACACAGTCTGCAGTGCGCAAGGAACACATGGCATATGGTCAGTAACTTTCATTCATCAGTGCCATGTACTGTGGCAAAGCTGCAATTCTAAACACATTTTCACTAGACCTTTTTTCTCCATTTCCAGTCAAGAATCTGTCCCTGCAGTTTGTATGTTTTATTACTGGTCACCCTGTATGTCGCCCTCTAATGTCTCTCTCATGATTTGTGCACCTCTCCGTAATCACATAAACTTGTATGCTTCAGGTTGTGAGCAGCTTCATATTATGAAGTTCTGGTGCAGTTTTTAAAATAATAACTGTTAAATATTGTGAACATTTGTTATGATATGTTGAATAAAAGGTTGTGTTGTACAGAAAACTACACACATTGGCTAGTCTCACACTATACAGAAATGTTGCTGTGATGGCCACCAACAACAGTGTGTCCACCAATAACACAGTGCCTCCTCCTTGCTCTCAGAGCCCTTCTCATATCCCTTCCCTCATGCCACATCTGCTAGCTACAGGTATGTGAATGTAATGTAAAATATATCTCTGACCACATACATAGCTACTTACTATATGTAAGTGAAGGCCATGACCCGTATTGTTACAAAATATTAGTGCTTTGTTGTTCTCTCTCAGTTAATTGATGTTCAAAATTTTCCTGATGGCTGAAGCCTTCTGTGTTACATTTGGGTTGATAACAAGATGGTTCCTAGGAGTGGATGTGCTCCAGGTCTTGCAATTCTTTTCTTGTCAAGTTATATACCACTTTGCCTGTCTCCTGTAGTTTCAGCCAGGATGTGAGACCTGTAAGATGTTTGATTTACTGTAACACAAGAACATTTTCTTTAAAAATGCAGAGAACAGGCATCAAGAAATTATATACCACTCAGGTACACAGAATATTTTGAGCTCCCTATGTGCTGTAAGTAACTGAAACCTGAATTTGAAATAAAGAAACCTGGCACAGGAGGAATTGATAAATAAGAAAGAGAAAACACTGTTAAGGGAGTAAATAACAAGGAGAGTGAGCCAGACAAGAGGTAGCACCTGTGTGATTACGATGAAGTATCAAGTTGGGTTTTAAAAATTAGTTACACTTATTATATCTTTGTCCATAGCCTGACAAGTGACATGTCATATTAGGCAGCCTTCTGTTTAGACACACTTACTCGATTTCCATTTTGACAATGTGAGTTTCTTGCCCTCTGGCATATCTGTGTATTCGTTTTTCAATGAACAACTTTCGGGAGTAAGTTTATAAGTTTGTTTAAATTAGTGTATATTTAAGGATTAGTAGGCTACAGGTTACGAAACTACTGTGGTCTTGTGCCAACTTATTCTCTGCTTTTGTGTTAAGTTTATCTATCAAACCATGTGTGACAAAATGTGGTGGTTGCCGTAGAAATTTGAAAGAGGGGGTGTTCTTTGTAGACTGTAAGTTATGGTTTCATTGGGGCGAATGTAGTGGCGAGGAAATGTGGGTAGAAAATGAGACTCTTCCATGGCAGTGTCGGCTATGTAGAAAGGACAGAAAAATCACTGAACAGGAGGCAAAAACTTGTGACATTAAGGCTTAATTAGAAAATGTGAACTTGGAATTATGTAGGTCAGGGGAGGAAAAAGAGACTGGGAATCGGGAAAAGGTAGCACGCAAAGGGTGAAAAATGGAAACACTTGAAAAAAAACTCCAGAAATTCAATTAGTAAACCAGTTTGGCTTGCCATCTGAAGTGTAGGAAGGGCCTCATCCAGATGTAGTTGAAAGTAGGGTGAAGCAGAATATTAGTGTAAAGAAAAAAGACAGGTCGGGATCAAACTAGAATAGGAAAAGAAGAATTCTGCTTATAGGCAACAGTCATGGGAGGGGTGTGGGCCAGCAGCTTCAGGAGAAATTAAGTGCAGG
Source organism: Schistocerca americana (assembly GCF_021461395.2). NCBI lineage: Eukaryota > Metazoa > Arthropoda > Insecta > Orthoptera > Acrididae > Schistocerca > Schistocerca americana. The sequence goes on along the minus strand of NC_060125.1, from coordinate 214,904,718 downwards.
GTACCAGGTCACAAGTTTTGTGAAACCAAGTGCTAGCCTTAGCCAGGTGACAGAAAACTTAGGGCAGCTGTGCAGGGACTTTGAGAAGGAAGATCAGGTAATTATAGTGGGGGCAGCAGGAAACAGACTGGCTATGAATCCAAGATACAGTATTAGGAATGACCTGGATAAAATAGGAGCAGAAACTGAGCACACAATCGTGGGATTTGTGGAGGTCTTTCAGTGCCATGATCAGCCCTGGGTAAACCTGCTGTAAGGCATGTTAACAGTGAGCTGAACAGAATGCTACGGACACCGGCAAAATCTCACATAAGTGTTGTTCCAGTAAATGCTATTGGTAGGTGGGGATACACTACACATGGCCTGCACCTGAATAGGATGGGGAAAAATAAGTTAGCTTCTCTATTAGCAGAAACTGTAATGGGTCCAGGCAGACAGGTTTTTTGGGTTAAACCCAAAGTCCAGACAGATGACAATCAAGATAAATATAATAAAAGAAAATTCATGTACAGTAAATAGGGGTAAAGCTAAGGGCAGTATCAACTTACTTCATCAAAATATCAGGCGAATAAAAAATAAAGTAGATGAGCTATTAGTGTGTTTAGATGATATCATAAATAAGAATGAGATCAATATACTCTGTCTGTCTGAACACCATGCAGCTGTGGGCATGGATAGTGTCAGTATAAGTGGATATAATTTAGCATCTTACACTTGTAGATCTCGGAAGGATAAAGGAGGAGTTGCCATTTTCATAAAACAAGGGTATAAATGCAAAAGTGTAGAAGTAAGCAAATTTTGTATTGATTAGCACTTTGAGGTTTGTGCATATGAACTTCAGCTAGATAATGTGTGTATTGATATTAGCAACAGTGTACAGGTCCCCATTAGGAGGCTGGAAGCTGTTTGACTCCCTATTATGTTGTCTGTCAGACAAATCTGCGGTGATTTCAGTGTAAACTTTCTAAGTAATTCTGATAGGAAAATTTAACTAGAAGTGTTATTGACAACAAATATAACTTTCTACTTTCCTACACGTATATCCCAAGACAGTAGCACGCTAATAGATAATGTATTTGTACAGAAAGAGGATGTAAAACAAACACATGCTTTCCCTGTGGTAAATGGATTGTCAGACCATGATGCACAACTGATTAACTTACAAAACCTAACAGGGTGTACAGTTCGGAAACCATTAAGTAAAAGTTTGAGGTTGCTCAACCTGGTATCTATAGAGCCCTTCAGAGAAAGCTTAAGATACGTTAATTGGGGAGATGTATATAATGAGCCAAATGCTAATGATAAATGCAACATATTTCTTGATAAATTTATATTCCTTTTTGAACATTGTTCCCCAAAGAAAATTACTAAATGTAACACCACACACATTTCAAAGAAACCTTGGATTACTACAGGCATTAAAATGTCTTCAGAAAGAAGAAGAAAACTGTATGAGACAGCAAGAACTAGTAAAGATCCAGAAGTAGTTTTACAATATAAAAATTATTGTAACATACTGAGAAAAGTTGTAAGGAAATCAAGAAATATGTATGTTAGAGAAGAAATTAACAACTCCGGCAATAAAATAAAGTTAATATGGAATGTTGTTAGAAGGAAGACAGGAAAAGTAACCACTGGGGTAGGTAGTATTACTGTTAAAGAGAACGAGACCATCCTAACCAACAGTACACGAGTAGCTAATGTATTTAACAACCATTTCTTAAGTATAGGAGAAAAATTGATGAGAACAGTTCAAAAGAAAAAGCCAGCCAGTACATGGAAGAGTCTGTTTTGAAAAAAATTAGTCAAATTTAAGTTTCACCTAACAACCTCTTGTGAAATAAATAAAATTATTAAATCTTTGAAAAATAAATGTTCTGTTGGAGTAGATGACGTCTCTAATAAGATATTAAAACAATATGGAGCAATTACAGCTGATTTTCTGAGTCACATACGTAATGCATCACTAACTCAAGGTATTTTCCCAGACAGGTTAAAATATGCCGTTGTCAGGCCTCTCTACAAAAAGGGGGACACCACAGATGTCAATAATTATCGGCCACTATCCTTGCTTACAGCATTTTCAAAAATCTTCGAGAAAGAAATGTACTTGAGTGGTTAGCCATCTCAACAGTAATGGGATACTTAGTAAATCACAGTTCGGATTTCAAAAATGCTGTTCCACTGAGACAGCAATATACAATTTCACTGTCCACATAATACGGTCTTTAAATAGTAAAATGTCACCAATAGGAATTTTCTGTGACTTGTTCAAAACATTTGATTGTGTGAACCATGACATTATGTTACAGAAACTACAATTCTATGGTATAAATTGAATAGCATATGAGTGATTTACGTCATACCTACAGAACAGGAAGCAAAAAGTTTCCTTATGTGGGTCAAGTGATTTAAATAAGTTTGCCACTTCATCTAACTGGGGTGAAATTACATTAGGTGTTCCACAGGGTTCAATCATGAGTCCCCTTCTGTTCTTGATATATGTGAACGACTTCTCTTCCTGTCTGAAACAGGAAGCTGAACTGACACTGTATGCTGATGATACAAGCATCATTATTAATCCAGTAATAGAAACTCCAATTGAGAATGATACAAATAAGGTCTATGGAAAAGTCATTAATTGGTTTTCTGCAAATGGGCTTGCTCTAAACTTTGAAAAAAACACAGTAAATCCAATTTTTTGCTGCAAAAAGTACATATAGCTGAGAATCTTAATCGAAAAATTCATATTTTGGATCTTCTAAAGTGACTACATTGAGCAACTTTTGCGATCAGAATAAATGCCAATTTTGAGGATATAGAAATTAGTAAGCTAACATACTTTGCATACTCTCACTCTCTGGTGTGATATGGAATAATATTTTGGGGTAACTCAACATTTAGACAAAAAGTATTCACTACTCAAAAGAAAGTGGTTAGAATAGGGGGGGGGGGGGGGGGGGGGTTCATAGTTGCACATCTTGTAGGCATCTTTTTAAAAGATTGGGAATTCTTACAATAGCCTCACAGTACATTTACCCACTAATGGAATTTGTTCTCAACAACATGGACCATTTAAAAACAACAGTGACATTCATGATTATAATACCAGAAAAAAGAAAGACTTACACTATCTTTTACTCAACCTATGTGTGGCACAGAAAGGGGCAAAATATGCCGTTATAAAAATTTTCGACAAATTACCAGATGAAATAAAATGTCTGACAGACAGCAGTAATAGCTTCAACAATAAATTGAAATCATACCTCCTTTACAACTCCTTCTATACCATAGATGACTTCTTGAATAGGAATAAATAAATCTATAAATATAGTATATGCATTTTTGTTTCATATGTGCATTTCTTGTGCACTTGACACATTCCACATCATAACAGCTACCGTACCGTGCAGTTGAACAATGGAACACGCAACCAACTAACTAATTAACTACAAGATAGTGATGAAAAATTATGACCATTGCATGCCACCCACATTTTGTGTAGCACTGAGTCTCAAACCTGGAATCTTGCCTTTCACAAAAATTATCTTGCTGTTTGAGCCATCCAGGCAAAACTCATGATCTGCTATTGAAGGCTTCCATACTGTGAGAATCTGTCACCTACTTTCCAAATATTGAAACAGATCATATTCATACATTGCTGGACTTGTACTCCTAGTCGTTTGTGGAATGAATATTTCACTCTGTAGCAGATTTTCTCAGTGTTGGAAACTAATTCTTGCCATAATTCATCAAATGTGCTTATTCATGTTTTCATACAGCTGAATGTCTCCATTAATTTGATACTTAATCCACCTGCAGACAGTTGATTCTAGTCCTCCTTCAGTTTCAACATCAGAATGTATCTCTTATTGGCAATTAGTGTAACAGAAACTGCAATATCTTTCATATCATACAAGCACATCACTTATATTTTACAAAATATCATTGTAAAAGTACATTATATTCATTTATAAAGATTAATGTTTGCTTCAAATCAAATAGAGTAATCTCTCCTTTTTGTATAAGATATGACATATGAAAAAAAATGTCTTACACATAAACGTGATGGCATCAATATAATTAATATGTTGGCAGTAAGATGAAAGACATCAGCCTCAGGAATAAACAAGGTTTGTCCATAAAGTAATGAGACAGAGTTTGGTATAAAGAGTTTATTGATCCGATCAGTACATAATGTTACAATTCTATAAAATAGTCTCTTGGGTGTCAACACAGTGATGGCAACAGGATTTCCACTCTGCCTAACATCTTTCAGAGACTCTGTGACAGAGATGGTGGGAACATCATCGAAACAGTGATGTTTCAGGCCTCTTTCGAGCTTTTGGACCAGAAAAAAGTCTGGTGGGCTCATATCAGGGCTGTACAGATAGCTCCAGGTCGTTCTTAACAGTCACCTACCCGTTCTTGAACCACTGAAAAAGCAGGGCCCTTGAGAGGCTGTTGTCTTTATAAGCCTCCTTAACCAAGGCAAGATCTCAAATGTTGTTTTATCCCACTGAAAGAGAAAAATTAATTGTATAATGCTGCTCTATTGAACGCTCCATTTTTCACGTTTTGTGCTGCTACAAAAACTCAATTATAGCCTTTGTGCCATGCTTGTTCCTTACTGTGTCAAAGCTTGGATGTGACTCTCACCCAGTGTGTTGCTTAGCCGAGACCTCCCCCAACACCACACACAAAAGCGGTCCCACCCCACCCTGCCAGGGAGTGCGCTGCTGGTGACTGGAGCGCTGCTCGATGGCCAGTCGCACTGCTTTATGGACAAACTCTGTAGGTGGAAAGGGCCCATGAGAGATCCCAATCAATTAAAAAAAAAAAAAAAAAAAAAAAATCTGAAAAAACTTTAAACGTATCTATTAGTCAATCTTTCTATAAATTAGCTGAATATCTAGGTTCAAGGATAGAAAAGTTCTGAGCGCTACTGGCGAGTAGCAGTGTTTCTGACACGAAGGAATTCTTTATAAACAGAGCACTGTATTTATAGATGTAGGCAACTGATTTTTGTGAAAAGTCAATTTTGTGCTAATATTGGGTGACAAACAACAAGAGTTCTGTTTCGTTTAATGCACCTGAGAAAGCAGCAGCTTCTCAAAGTAGCAGCTATTGTCAGATGATTCTTCTCCCAGTGTAATTCATGACAAAATGGTTTCTCTGGTGAACATGAACTATTTTGTCGGCTTTTGTTCTAATTTAGAGAACTTGAATAGCTCTGATCAGTACAACGATAGTTTATTATTAGTATTGTATACAGATTAATTTTCTATGAGTTGCTTGTCTTTTGTTGTTGTATACCTTGTCTCCTTCCGCATCCCTGAAGGTGGTCTTTCTTGATTGGGTCTGCAGAACATGATCAGTGAGTGAATGAATGCAGTGTACAGCTGTACAGCCCATGGTATAATATTTCATGCTAACATAATTCATATTTTGTTTTAAATCAGTCTTATGAAATAAATTATTTTACAAAGAAAGTCATATTTATGTACCACTAGGAGCTGCTGATGAAACAAATTTATATTATACACAAATTTCATTCAAAACAACATCATGAGACAGCATAAAATTATTGTAGCAGGTAATTTGGTATTGTGCTTACTGTGGCATTAATAAAAATAAAATTTTACAAAGTCATTGTGTGTCATGTGATCAGGGATAAATTGTATTTATGCAATTGAGGAATCATAGCACACTGCCCATTTCTTTTCCCTGATGCTGTATGTGGTGCACTCTATTTACTGATTTCTTAGAAGGCCTCCCTTCCCATCCCAGAAAATTGTTGCCGTGACTTTTCCAGCTGATGGTACCTTTATTGCCTTTTTGGGAGCAGATTCACCAGAAGTGACCCATTGTTCTGATTGTTGCTTGATTTGTGAGGTGTAATGATGAATACAGATCTCATTAACAGTGACAACTTGATGCAATAATTCCATCAGATCTAGTCTGAATTTCTCTAAACATAGATTTAAAGTTGAAATCCTTAGCTAGTTGTCCACCATCAGCAACCACAGGACCCTCATCTTAACATCCTTTTTCTTAGCTTACTTATTAAGTAAAATACGGCTTCTGTTATGTCTCACACTGTTTGTGAGAACCTTGTCATTGAATTTTCAATGTACCTTCAGCTGTCACATCTGTCGAGTGTCTAGCATGATCATAATAGAAAATGGATGCCATGTTTAAATTTGTTGAAGCAATGTTGAAACTGTTGTCATTGATGCACCCAATTTCGCTTTTATTCTCATTGTGCAGTTTCCCATCCAAAAGCAATTCACTGTAAGATACTGCACTTTTCCAGCTAAAAAGAACATAGTAAAAATTACTGAAATGATTACCAGACTCAAATTACCTGTGAATCTGTGTAATATTTTTTTAAAATTTTTATTTTTTTCTACTTGTAGTGTTGTCTAATTGTTGACACACTATGGTAATATCAAACTGTCTCATCAGTGACATTAGTTTTCATAAAAGGGTGTTTATTGAACTGCCCTTTTTGGTCACTTGTTTTGACAATTGCATGTATTTTCCAAATTCTGTGAGACACATGAGTTTACCCGTTCGTTAGAACATTGTTCAAAGTGTCCTTCACAGGACAGTGCATCTCTTATTGAACCAGGCATATGTTAGTTTATAATGTTGATAGAGAAGTAGCCTATACCTGACTATACAATTTCTGATGGTTTCTGATGTAATAAGAGCAAGAAGCAAGCCAAGAAACTTGATTCTTCCTGTTACAAAAATAAAGATTTTGTCTGATTGTTTGCAGTTGCAGTACGCGCTGCAGAAGCAGCACATACAGCTCCTGGGACAAGCTCAGCAGAAGCCCGCTGCCTTGGCAGGCCGACACAGGAGAAAATCAAATGCTGCTGATCCTAATAAATAGTGACACTTATGAAATTTCTGTTCACTACCTCAGTGATCGTTGAGGGGAGAAGCCAGATAGAAGCAAGAGATCTTTCTCAATAGGTGCCTTCCCCTAGGAGCAATTCTTGTGTAGAAAAATTTGGTGTGCTTATTGGAGAACAATTAGTCAGAAACCAGTGCTGTTCGTTGCTGTTTACAAGAGTGCTTCCGTCAGTTGTTGGAGATTGTTATTGTATTTGATGAACACTTCTCTCAGGGGAGGGGATGGGGGGCTGTTTGCCCGTAGTCTATCACTGCTGTGTGCAAGTGTGGTCATTTAATGAAGTTTTTTATATGAAAATTATATGTACAATATATATATATATATATTGATGTATATAAATGTATATATTTGAGATTAGTGTTGTGTGTTCTGTCTAGAAAGGTGCTGATGCCAGCGAGATCAAAGACTCATTATAAAAGAATATCGTATTAGATATTTTATATTTTTTACACAATATGTCATATGTAGACATATTTTATTTATTTGCCATGAGAGATGTGTTGTTTTATATCTTCCAGGAAATGCTTATTTCAGTAGCAACTTTGAAACTGGAATCCTGGTTCTCATGTAATAAAAATTAGCTGGCATACATTCCCACCTTCGTTTTTAATAGAACTGTCCTTCACGAGACTGTTACTTGACTTTCCTTTAAATTATATTAAATTTTATTTTTAAAGTATTATTCTTGTTTTTACTTTCATATTATTTTGATGCCCATTTTTTCCTCTTTAAAACATCAGAAGAATACTTCTGCAGAGAATTTCTCATCAAATGATGAATACATATGCCATATTTTTAGAACCCTTGGCTGAAGGCTGAGCTGCCAGGTATATCGTATTCACAGAAGGAACTGCAGTGCAATCTTAGTGCTCATATCCGGGTTTATTATCTCTATGAATTTCGTTCTACATCTGTAGAGAACTAAATACCATGGTTCACATTGAGTGTTACGTCAAGAGGGGTTTGCATTGGTTAAACGTTTCAACTTAAATAGCCAGAGTATTTTATATGAAGAACACACAAGATGAAACTATTGACCAGATAAAATAGAGTTTGATACTTTAATTTTCTGATTTTGAGGAATTATTAGAATTAGGGATAGGAAAAACCAACCAGTTACAATCAATACTGATATTTTAGTTCTGAATAACTAGTGTTTTGCAGTATTCATTCGATCCATATTTTTCTAATAACTGGTAAAAAAATCAGCTTATCAATTTACCACAGCAGCTTTGGGATTTTAAATAAAGTGAAGTAAATTAATGTTTATTCACAAAATTTCCATTACTTTGAAATATTGGGTTGTTATAAAAAGTGGGAAGAGAGATCAGTGCCAGTTTAATAATGCTGACAGTTGGAAACTAACAAAGCTTGACATAAGGATCATTACAGCGTTGCTGAGACAATACTGTGCCTCTTTTTGTGTGGTATAGCCTATGAGATGGTATGCATGATGTGCAATGTGCAAGACTTGCCCCTATCTAACCAATATAATAATTTTTCGCTATCATCCTTGGACATTGTTGTAATGCAGAATAGCACTGTCCTTAAAATGGAAATATTTTATGAAGTGCTGTAGCGATTAAGTACTGCTGTAAAAGATTGAAAACGAGAGGAGCCACAAAAACTTGCAACACCATATAAAGTGAAAACATCTACAATGTTCCTTCGACGAGAAGGTAAATTTGTAGATAAATGTATAATTTTATTGATGTGCTATAAACTAGGGATAATAGCTATTCTTAATTTTGTGGTTGCTTCAGGGTAAAAAATTGAACCTATCCAAAAATGATGCTGCAGGAAAGTCACCAAGTTGTGACCTTTCGCTCTCTGCTGAAGATCTGATTTCTGCCACAGCCTCAACTCAGTATTGAATGAGATTTCCCACTCCACATTCATTAGAATTTATCAAGCATTGCTGAAAGTTTACATTTATTTGCTGGCAATAATAGCAAGAAAAAACAAAAAAATTATTATTTCAGAAACCGCTTAATTTGTGTGGTTGTAACAGTCAAGCTAAATTGAAGATAAAAAAGCAGTATAACTGAAAACAGATTTTTTTCAGTGATAACCATCGTCCATAATTACAGTCATTCTTTCCTGTTTAGTTACTTAGTAGCTGATTGAAATCTGAAATTAATAGCAGTGAATTTCTTGTGGAAAATTTAAATGTAGCCTATATCAAAAGGGTAGGCACATAGGAAATGGAGGTGGTGTAATACTGTAATCATCGTTGGAGACTTTGATCAGCCAACTGTCAATTGGGAAAATTGCAGTTTCGTTAGTGGTAGGCATGACATCCTGAGAAACATTACTAAGTGCTTTATTTGAAAATTACCTGGAGCAGGTAGTTTAGAACCCCATTAAGGAGGGAAATATATGGTATCAAATGACAACAAATAGACCTGACCCCTTTGAGGATGTCTTCATCAAAAATGGTATCAGTGAGCATGATGCGGTTGTGGCTGCAATGATTACCAAAGTACAAAGGGCGACTAAAACAAGCAGAATGATATATATATTCAGTAAATCAGATAAAACATCAGTAGTGTCATATGTCAAAGAGGAACTTGAAACATTCAGCACATGGCATGAGCACATACAAGAATTATGACTCAAGTTTAAAAGGATAATTGACCATGCACTGGATAGATATGTACCCAGTAGAACATTTCATAATGAAAGGTACCCTCCATACTGTACAGTCACTGTAAAGAAACCTCTAAAGAAATGGGAGATTACTGCATAATAGAGGTGAAATAAAGCACAGGGCTATAGATAGAGGATGCTGAGTGAAATGCATTTAGCTATCAAGAGTACAATGCATGAAACTTTCAGTGACTACCATAGCAGAACACTGTCGAATGATCTTTCACAAAATGCGAAGAAACTCTGGTCATCTGTAAGGACTGTTAGTGGCACCAAAGTTAAGTGTCCAGTCCCTAGCGAATGAGAAAGGAAATGAAATTGACGGTCGCAAACGAAAAGCTGAAATGCTGGCAAATATTTCTTTACAGAGGAAGTCCCTGGTGTAGCTGCACCACCGTTTAAGATAGGAAAGTTAGATTTGGTGCAATATTTCTGAGTGCACAAGTTACAGCCAGGTGCGGGCCTGTTGACAGTAAGTTATGCTGACCAGTGGTTGCGAAGTAGAATGGAGGTCAAAGGGCCGTCGAACCACTGAAAGAATACAGGCAGAAGGGGCCCACTCGCGCAACCTAGGTGTTATGAGTACATGAGTCAGAGCAGCGCGTTAGCAAAACAGAGGTGCACAGCCGCGCATAAATAGGTGCCGGTTTTCTAAAGAGGGACATTCAAGTGTGGCAACTCTCCTGGACAGTGGGATGTGTCACACCACCAGCTACATGCAGCAGCAGCTGGAGCGCCAGTGTTCCAGTCCATGGCAGGTTGCTGGTTCGACCCTCTGAGGCCAACGCGGGGTCCGTAGCCAGCCAGCAGCGGACCACTCAATGGCTCTCTACCACGGGCAGTCTTGTTGGCTCCCAACACACACCGGAGGCATCCCGAGGCAAGTGCCGCAGATTTGGCTGTCGGATTGCAGGCACTTGTGTCGCCCGCGATCTTAACCACGACGGCGAAGAAGCAGGCAGCCCTGCGGCTCCCAGCGAGCACCTCAGGCAACAGGGACGAAGGCTGCTGAGTCAGCTGCCAGCGGCGCATCCTGACGTTGTCGAAACACCGCAGCTGTACACAGCTGGCACGCCACAGTACATTGCATGGGTTGCTGAGGTAGCCCTTCCGTGCCAGGCTGTTTTGTAGACAATGGAGTGGTGTCCTCAGAATCACAGGACCCTGTGACGCAGAGAGGAACACAGCACTGTACCTGGGAATAATAAAATACTTGAAGATCATGCCCGAGTTTTAATATGGCACATTCTGACAGTTTCCATCCAGGTCCAACATTGCTCCACCCCACATCAACATCTACATTTGGTGTCAGAATAGCAGGCGTCGTCATTGCAGTACAACGTTCGAGCCCACTGCCTCACTGCCTGCATTACAGTCACAAAATGTGGTGAGTGTTGACCAATTTTTCTTCTTGAGTGTTTAACGCTTTCTTTCTTTGTGTTGTCAGAGTAAGTGTTAGTGTATTTGGGGCAGTAAGTTTTTTCTTTTTTCTCCTTTCGTGGCATTTAATTACTTTTGTATTGGGTTGAGTGTGATGTTTTATTTATCTCCTCCTATTACATCTTCTCATAAAACGTAAGGTGAGATACTGAGCTGTAGGAAGTCAGTTTATCTTTGTAGTTAAATGTTTTATTTCTGTGGGATTTTATAGGTTGAAATGGGACTAACTGGGAACGAAAGCAACACAATGGCAGAGTCAAGGACACAAGCTGTGTCTGAACCAGAAGCGGTACGGATTTTGTTGGAAAAGGTAGCACAATTAACAACGGAGAATATGCAGTTGAGAAGTGAATTAACATCTAGGAGTGAGCGGGTAACCACATCTGATCAGTCGTTGTTGCCTAGGGTGCAAGAGATTGATACAACTGCCACAAGTTTGATTATTCTGTTTTCTGCCAAGGATCTGAGGATGTGCGTTCGTTTGTGGAGAACTTGGAAACTTCAGCTGTGATGAATGGTTGGTCTGATACATGTAGCCAAGACTAAATTAGCAGGTGTGTAAGGTGTTCTCAGGCCACAAGGAAGGCAGAACAGTTTAAGCAGTTGAGGTACAGAGGTACAAGAAACAGAATAGCCCTTGGTACTTTAGGGAGAGGTTGAGTACAATGATGAAGAGACAGGAGGAGACAGTAGAGAAATTTGCGGACAGAGTAAGTGAAATTAACGAGTATACTTACGAGTTGGGTCAGAGCGATGAAGCGAATGGTGTTCTGTTGCAGGAGGCCGAGCAAAGGGCACTTGATGTATTTTTGATGAGGTTACCGACACATATGGCGTGGAAAGTGCTTGAAGGGACTCCGGAAGATTTGTATTCATCCATTCGGCTGGCAATCCAGTGTGAGGAAACAGGCGTGGCAACAGGGGAATGTGATAGAGAAACAGTGTTTAAGCGGGTATAAAATGTTTTAAGTGTGGTCATACAGGACATGTGCAGAGGCAATGTACCCAGTAACCGAGGAATAGAGGAAGGGGTGGAAATCAGCAGGATGGAGAAGTGGAGTTAGTAGGGGTAGACAATTGTTAAATGGCAGAGGGGGCCTAAGACCCACCTAAGGGAGGTCCTGTTTAATTTCAATGCTACAAATACATAAGCAGAGGTGGAATGTTCAGTGGTAGGATCCATAGGAACTAAAAAGTTTAAGATTTTGTTGGACACAGGGGCACAAGTATCAGTGGCTACTAAGAGTTTAATGGGACGAAGGAAGATAGATCCACCGCATTGCAGTTTGCGTGGATTAGGTGATAAGGAGGTCACATCTTTGGGGTCAGTGACAGTTGACTTTCGCATAGGGAAAGTCCGATTTGATGCGTGCATGGACGTAGTACCATGGGTAAGCGAGGGCTACGACATAATCCTGGGAGTAGATTTCTTGCATCAACATCATGCCAAAATTGACTTTGGACAATAAACTGTGGAACTTGGTGGAATGTTATTTCAGCTAGGGGAAACTGTTGTCAATGCAGAGCTGTCACAAGGGGCATTCAACATAATGAACAAACCAGTTGAGCCACATACGTTAGCATTACGGCTTAATTCACATTAGTGTGTGTCTACTGGCAACGGGAAGTCGCTTTGGGTAAGTGTAGAGTCAAGTCTAAATTGGGTATGGTACATGTTATTGAACCATTGGAGGATAATGAAGTTTTGGATCCATTAGATTGTTTTGTGAAATGTAGTATTGTACACATATAAGAGGGAAACGACGGGCGAGTAGTCCCCTTGAACAAGGATAATTTTAGCGCTGTAGACGCAAATTTGGGAAAAGGAGTTTTAGTAGCAAATTTGGATGTACGAGATGACGAAGACTGATGTTCGAGGGGTAGGTGTAGCGGTCAACCGCTAACTGCTGATAGAACTCCATTGCATAACAAAGTTAAGCATTTGAAAGGAGGAGAAAAAGAGCATATCGAAGAATTGTTGTGGGAATTTAAGGATTTGTTTTTTCCACGAGGGCCGTTACCAGCAACTCCATTAGTTCAACATAGGATACTAACAGGTAACGAAGCACCTGTTTACCATAAACCATACAGAATACTGAGGTATTTGCAGCCCATTGTGGAGGATTTCATTGATCAGCAGCTTGCTGACAGTATTATAGAGCATAGTAATAGTTGCTGGGGAGCGGGCATAATCGTTGTGCCTAAAAAATCTATGGATGGAACTAAGAAATTCAGGTTCTGTTGCGACTACCGATACTTCAGTAATAAGACAGTAATAGACGCATACCCCATTCCAAACATATCGGAGACTTTGGATCACTTAGGTCAGTGCCAGTACTTTTCTACTAGGGATTTGACAAGTGGTTGTTATCTGTTAGAGGTGGCTCCAGAGGATTGTCCAAAAACTGCTTTCTCTGCTCCTGGAGGCCATTACCAATACATCAGAATGCCATTTGGTGTGAAAAACGCTCTGGCAACGTTTCAGAGGTTGCTAGACAGTGTGTTAAGGGGTTTGAAACTACGGCAGTGTCTTGTCTATTTGGACGACATTATAGTGTTTTCAAGTAGTATGGAGCAGCATAGACAGCGGTTAAGGGACGTCTTTATGAGGTTAAGAGCACATCGTTTGACATTGAACCTGGATGAGTGTCATTTTTTCATTGGAAGAAGTGAAATATTTAGGTCATATCATCAGTAAGGACGGAGTGCAAACAGATCTGAGGTTGGTACAGGCTGTAAGGGATTTTTGGGAGCCGAAAACAGTTAAGAAAGTGCAATCATTCATCGGAATTTGCAATTTCTATCGAAAGTTCTTGAAGAGTTTTGCAGATTTAGCACAGCCATTGACACAGTTGTCATGGAAGGGGGTGAAATTTGAGTGGACAGAAGAGTGTCAGAAAGCATTTGACAAACTGGAAGAAGTGTTAACATCAAGTCCGGTTCTTGTGTTTCCAGATTTTGTAAAGGAATTTATTCTAGCATGCGATGTATCAAATCAAGCATTGGGGTGTGCTCTTAGTCAGGAAATTGATGGGAAAGAGCATCCTGTAGCCCATGCGTGTAGGCAGTTGAATGCAGCAGAGAGGAATTACTCAACAATAGAGAGGTAGATGCTTAGCATAATCTATGAAATCACATATTTTAAATGTTATTTATACAGGAGAAGATTTCGGGTAGTGACAGATCATGCTGTGTTGAAGTGGTTGTTGGGGTTGAAGGATCCATCCTCTAGACTCACTAGGTGGGCTGTGAGGCTAAGTGAATTAGACTACGAGGTGGTGCACAAGTCTGGGAAGAAGCATGGTAATGCGGATGCACTGAGTAGAAAGGTGGCAAAAGTAGAAGTCGTTGGTTATGACCTAGCAGTATGGCAAGAATTACAGGACGCTGACAGTGATTATAAATTGTATCGGACACAGCCTCAATTTAATATGTACGACAATCATCTGTGCAGGGAAGCGAAGTTAGGGCCAAGGGTAGTAGTGCCAGCGAAGCTGAGAGATGAGGTTTTAAAAGAAGCACATGATCACGTATTACCTGGTCGTGGTGGGAGTAGAGCGACAAATAGGAGATTGGCGGAGAGGTATTGGTGGAGGGGTAGGAAATTAGATGTGGATCAGTATGTCAAGAATTGTATACCATGTGCACAGAGAGCGGATTTGAGTCGGGAACGGATACAACTACAACAATTGCCCAAAGCGACATGTCCATTTTCTATGTTGGGAATTGATGTCTTAGCATCTTTCAGTCAAACACCATTGGGGAACAGATTCATTCTGACAATCCTAGACCATTTTTCAAGGTATGTGGAGATGGTGGCAATGCCAAATCAACAGGCAGCAATGGTCGCGCGAGTGTTAATAAACAACTGGATTTTGAAGTTTGGTGTACCGGAGACAATAATTACTGACCAAAGGACCAACTTCATGTCGGATTTAATGAAGGAACTGTGTAAATTGTTGAAAGTAAAGAAGTTGAGAATGAACGCGTTGCATCCACAGGCGAATGGAAGGACAGAATGGGTACACAGAACAATTGGGAAGATGCTGAGTTTTTATGTGGATTCTCATCACTGAAGCACATCGTATGCACGTACAATGCAAAAGTCCATACAAATACCGGTTTGTCTCCATATGAGGTAGTGTACAGGCGGAAAATGCCATCACCGTTTGATTTAGTGAAGCTACAGAAAGGAAGGACTGGTAAATCTATACGTCAATTCGCAAGAACAATTCGGGATGTTTGGAAATGGGTACAAAAGACAAATACGAAGGCTTTGGAAAGGCAGGAAGACGCAGTGAAGCGGAAAGGAAGTTAACCGCAGTATAGAGTAGGGCAATGGGTAATACTGTCCAACCCTTATGCACCAAAAGGGAAAACGAAGAGGTTCGTCATGAGGTATCAAGGGCCATATCAAGTAGTTGAAACCACATCCCCTGTTAATGTTAAGCTTCAGCTGCCAACTAGAACAATGATGGTACACATTGGGTGGTTGCGGCCATTTATGGGATGTCCGGATGGGATTCCAGGCACAGATGTGATTCCAGGCATGTCACAGGAAGGGAAGAGGAAGAAAGATATAGCGGAGAGAGTTGTTAAGCGTAGGGAAAACCAGGAAGGTAGAGTACAGCATGATGTACCATATGCTTTGTGATCCAGAAAGTAGTAGGGTATGTGTAGTTTTTTGTTTTATTGTTATGTATCATTGGGTTTGCATACATTAATTAGGCATTGTATTTTCATATGTTGTATGTGTTTTCGAATATTGTGTGACTACTGGGGACAGCAGTCTTTTTGAAGAGGGAGGAAGGGTGAAGGTGATCCCTGTCCTCAGGTCACTGAAAAGGGGAGCGTTGAGCAAGTTCGTAGAAGTAAAAACTGAGGAGGTATTGCTGATCTCAGCAGTTAACAGCCAGTACACGGAGATTACAAGGGAGAAATTACAGAGCTGCCATAGAGGGAAGGCAACGGTATGTCCAGCCGGGGTGATAAGCACCAATGCTCACACTTGCACGGTGCAGTTATTTTTAGAAAGGAAGAAAGAAGTAGACTGTCCAAGGGACATCGTGGAGCCAAAATTGAGCTTGCAATGGGTCGGGACGTACTGGATCTTCTCCACCTATGAAAATTTCATAGTAGTTGCAAGTTGTTTTGAGCAGGGAGTATTTGCAGAAGTGAAATGTTTAGAGCTCGAGAGAAGCGGAATTTTAATCAATGGAACTGCGTGTAACATAATAGGACCAATCTACCATATGCCAGCGTCAATTTCAGGAGTCATGCAATTGAATGTTACGCAGCCACAGCTGTACTGGCCAGAAGCAACTTTAGAGTTTTGCCAAGGCAGAATCTTACCTTGTTAAATCAAACTCTGGAGTCAGATCTGTTGAGATCCGTGAACCAGTTCATTTCAGAGCAAGAGGGGCGCATATCAGCCGAACAGCTTGTGCAGCATGTCGCTCAATATAGGGAAAGGCAACGACAAGTAACAATTGTCTTGAGCACCTCTGTGTCAAGTTTCATCGCAGCCTTAACTTTGTTGTGTGTTGTTTTCATTCTGATCAGGCGGAGAGCCAATTCGAAGAGGGAACCGACGGTAATCCAAATCCCAGTGGATTGAATACCAAGGGCGTAAGATGGGTAGGTAAGGGGTTGATTGAGCATTAAGTGGAGTGGTCACCCATTAAGGAATTTTTACATTTTATCTCATGTTATGTGTTTTAAGAGGACTAGCCCACATCTAAGTTTTCTAATAGTAGTAGTCAATATGTCATAAGTACGTGCCGACCCAAACAACTTAAAGAGTAGTTAGAGGTCGACCTGGAGACCAGGTCTTTCCGAAGGGGGGATTAATGTAGTGGCACCACCATTTAAGATAGGAAAGTTAGATTTGTGAGCACACAAGTTACAGCCAGGCATGGGCCTGTTGACAGTAAGTTGCACTGACCAGCGGTTGCGAAGTAGAATGGAGGCCACAGGGCCGTCGAACCACTGAAAAGAGTAAAAGCAGCAGTTTGCATGGCGCAAGTTACAGGCAGAATGGGCCCATTAGCGCAACCTAGGTGTTATGAGTACATGACTTGGAGCGGCACGTTATCAAAACAGAGGCACACAGCCGCATATAAATAGGTGCTGGTTTTCTAACAAGGGGCATTCAAGTGCGGCAGCTCTCCTGGATGGTGGGGCACGTCACACTACCGGCTACACGCAGCAGCAGCAGCAGCAGCTGGGGCGCCAGCGTTCCAGTCCACAGCGGGTCACTGGTTCGACCCTCTGTGGCCAACATGGGGTCCAGAGGCAACCAGCGGCAGGCCACTCGATGGCTCACTATCGCGGGCAGTCTTGTTTACTCCTAACACACGCTGGAGGCATCCCAAGGCAAGGGCTGCAGATTTGGCTGTCGTATCGCAGGTGCTTGTGCCGTCCGCGATCTTAACCACAACGGCAAAGAAGCACGCAGCGGGCCGCCGTGTGGCTCCCAGCGAGCGGCACTGAGGCAACGGGGACGAAGGCCGCTGAGTCGTCTGCTGGCGTGCGGCTGTACACAGCTGGCATGCCGCAGTACATTGCATGGGTTGCTGAGGTAGCCCTTCTGCTCTAAGCTGTTTTGCAGACAGTGAAGTGGCGTCCTTGGCATCGTGGGACCCTGTGATGCAGACAGAGAGGAACGAGGCACTGTAGCTGGGAATAATAAAGAAGATCACGGCCGAGTTTTAATATGGAACATTCTGACAGTTTCCATCCACGTCCAACATTCCTTCCCCACACGCTGACATCTACATTTGGCAGTTAGTGCTACACGGGAGAATTGCCTCAATTTAAGCATCATATCACTGAAACGATAAGTATTAGAGTCAGTGGTGTTGAGAAACAGCTGAAATCATTAAAATTGAACAAAGCTGTAGGGCCCAATGGAATCCCTATCAGATTCTATACTGAATTTGCGGCTGAATTTGCCCCTCTTCTAACTATAATCTGTCATAGATCCCTCAAATGAAAGACAATGCTCAGTTATTGGAAAAGAGCACAGGTCACACCTGTCTACAAGAAGAGTAGTAGAAGTAATCCACAAACTGCTTTCAAATATCCTTGATGTCAACTTGTAGAATCCTAGAACATATCCTGAGTTCAAACATAATGAGATATCTCGAACAGAATGACCTACTCCAGGCCAACTTACATGGATTCTAAAAACATCACTCATATGAAGTCCTACTCACATTTTTCTCATGTAACGTACTGAAAGCTTTTGATCAAGGCAGCCAGATAGATGCAGTATTTCGTCATTTCAGAAAAGCATTTGACTCGGTACCAACCCTATGCTTATTGTCAAAAGTACGATAATATGGGGTATCAAGTGAAATTTGTGAGAGGATTGAGGACTTTTTGTTAGGAAGGACACAGCTTGTGATCTTGTATGGAGTCACCGTCACATGTAGAAGTAACTTAAGGTGTGCCCCAGGGATAGTAACTTCAGGATTTTTGCAAATGATGCAGTTATCTGTAATGAAGGACTATCTGAAAGAAGCTGCGTAAACACTCAGTCAGATCTTGATAAGATTTCAAAGTGGTGCAAAGATTGGTAACTTGCTTTAAACACTCAGAAATGTAAAATTGTGCTCTTCACAAAATGAAAAAATGCAGTGTCCAATGACTATAATATCAATGGTTCACAACTGGAAACAGCCAACTCATACATGGGTGTAACACTTTGTAGGAATATGAAATGGAGTGATCACATAGGCTCAGTCATGGGTAAAGGAAATGTGCGACCGGTTCTAGAATAATTCTCAAGTGTATGGGACCCGTATCAATAGGACTACCAGGTGATATTGAACAATACAGAGAGGGGCAGCACAAATGGTCACAGGTTTAATCTGTGGTAAAGTGCCACAGAAATACTGAAGAAACTTAAGTGGCAGACTCTTGAAAACAGACATAAACTGTCCCGAGAAAGTCTACAATGTACGTCTGTGTGGAGGTTTTTCAGAAGTATTTTGCAGTCGGGCACAATCAATTTAAGTACTTAGAATGATACGCATGGATGGTTCCTAATTCTGTTGTGAAGAAGGAGAAGTTGCAGGACATGATAAAGTATATGGGAGATCTCCAGATCTGAAATTAGCCAGAAACATTTGTGTTTTGCTTGAATACCAGAGTATTTTATTCAAGCAGTGGTGTTGCGATTCAACAGGATCCCTCACAGGCTTGCTTTTGACCAAATGTCCTAGATTCTTTAAAAAAGTGTAAAAATGTGTATCCCAGCATATCAGTCTGCATATTGCCTCTTATTCAGCTGTAGTTACATTAAAGGTTGGAATACAGCAAACCTGCTGAGTCAATTTACTCATAACAATACCACTTTTAGAGAAAGAGTGTTAATATATTCAGAATTTGTTTATTGTGATAACTTGAAAATGTTGAACTCACTTTAGCTTGGTACCCACCAACTGAAACATATTTTAAATTCTGATATGGAGATTATTATTCTTTCAGCAGATAGGGGCAAGACTACTGCGGTATTGAGGAAAGAAGATTACTGCAGTAAAATCTGCAATATATTAGAACAAGGAAGATGAAGAGACCTTTAGGAACGCAACCTTTGTTCTTAGAATAATGACCAAGCTAATAAAAGCCTTTTCGATTTCTCTCAGCCAAGAAATGTCTTATCAAATCAGATGTGCTGCCACAAACACTATTCGGTTTACTGAATCTTCACAAATGCGGCATTCCATTGACACTTCCTTTTCAACCTGTTATGGGACTGCTAAACACTTGCCCGTTCTTGCAGCTGTTTTTAGGGAAAAAAGACGTGTGTATTAAAGAGTCTCGTCACTTTATCAAAAAACTGGAATGTGAAGGTTGAACCCAAAAAGTTATTATGGCCAGTTTTGATGTTGTACTACTGTTTGTTATGATTCCTCATAAAGAGGTGCTTGCACAGTTGGGATACGACTGACCTCTTGTCTCACATCAACTTATGGTGACATAACAAATTCTGTGACCAAAGTGAAGTGGTGGCTATGAATGACCAACTCAGTGTAACTGTAGTGAATTTTTATGTGGAAAAGATTGAAGAAACAGCCCTTCACAATTCCAAGAAGAGACACATTCATTGATTGTGGCATGTTGATAACATTTTTCTTGTTTGGTTCTATGGAGAAAACAGACAGTCAGACTTTCAAAATTGTTTGGTTAGTATTAATTCTAATATAAAGTAAACAATGAAAAAAAAAAGAGAGGAAATCAACTTTTGTTCTTAGATGTAGAATTACGAGGGTAAGTCAATTATTATCTGCAAAGTAGTTATAAAATATTATTGTAATCAAATAGGAAACTTACAAGAACATCATTTTTCGACATAGTCTCCTTGCGTTTCAACACACTTGGTCCATCGTTGTACAGCTTCCTGATGCCCTCATAAAAGAAGGTACTCGGTTGAGTTGCGTGCCAGGAATGCACCGCTTCTTTCACTGCTTCGTCCAAGGCAAATCAACGCCCCCTTAATGCCAGTTTGAGTGGACCAAACAAGTGAAAGTCATAAGGGGCAAGATCGGGACTATATGGAGGATGATCCAGTACTTCAAATTTGAGTTTTGGGAACATTTCAGCAGTGTGAGCAGCAGTAAGTGGATGGGCATTGTCCTGCGACAATACAACACCTTTTGACAGCAATCCTCGGCGTTTGCTTAGAATTGCAGACTTTAGCCTGGCAGGAAGCACCTCACTGAGACGTACATTGTTTATTGTTGTGCCCCTTTCCCCATAATGTTCCAGTACTGGACCTTGTGCATCCCAAAAAACAGTAAGCATCAGTTTTCCTGCGGACGGTTGGGTCTTAAACTTTTTCTTGCACGTCGAATTTGGATGTTTCCATTCCATACTGTGCCGTTTACTCTCCAGCTCGTAATGATAGATCCATGTTTCGTCACCAGTAATGATCCTGTCTAAGAAGTTGTCCCCTTCATTACAATAGTGATCCAAATGTTTTTTTCAGATGTCCAAGCGTATTTGTTTATGCAACTGTGTGAGTTATTTTGAGACCTATCTCGCACAAGCTTTATGAAACCCAAGTCTGTTGTGGATAATTTCTTAGGCAGAACCGTGACTAATTTTCAGACGATGTACCATTTCGTCAATAGTTGATCGTCTGTCTAAGAGAATCATTTCATGTGAACACTCAATATTTTCTCCATTTGTGGCAATAAACGGTCATTCGGCTCCTTCATCGTGCGTAACATTTGTGCGACCATTTAAGAATTTTTCAATCCATTTGTTGACACTCTGTTGTGGCAAAACACTGTTCCCGTACTGTACCGAAAGTCTTCGATGAATTTCGGCCCCTGATACGCCTTCCGACCACAAAAAACGGATCACTGAAAGTTGCTCTTCTTTGGTGCAAATAGACAGCGGAGGGGCCATGATTAACACCATGGCAGCGACAACAAAACTTACCTAGCAGCTTGAAAACTGCAAAGAAATAACAACAAATAAACAAAGCATGCATCATCAACATAAAACAACAGTACTGCCAAAATAAACAAAAATATAACTAAATTGTGGATAATAATTGACTTTCAGAACCTGATGAAACTTTGTCCTGCTAAAGTGTTGTGTCTGCAGTTGTAGGAGGTGGATATGAGGTAGACTTTCTATGCTACAAGCACAAAGATATACTGTTGCATGGATAAAATTACACATGTTTATTGACATTGGTAAAAAAAAAAAAACAGAAAGTTCTTACATTTTTCTCTTGAATTGACAATTGTTCATCTAACTGAATAATATCCTTGGTTCACTAATTCATAACTTCATGTGCACTGTGGGTAGTGATGCAGCAGTGGACTCATTATCTTCATGACACTTCAATAGCAGTCTTCCAATGCTCATCGTTTCTTCTCCCCTTGTTCCTTGCATGCACCAACTTACTAAAGAGGCAAAGATGAATACCATTAGCAACATCGAGGATGTGGCCAGTAAAGGCAACCTCTATTTGCTTTTGTGGTGCAACCCAGTTGGTCTTACGGTGAGCGACAGAGATTTCGGAGCAACTACAGCACCCACTGGTGGACAGCCTTAGTCAGTTTACTCAGCTGACATTGGAGAATGGTGGAAACACTGGCAACCTTGCATTCCTCCTCTCCAAACATTTGCATCATCGTCGTATAGTGTTGCTGTGGATGACAAAGTGGGAAAGACCTATGCAGTGGCGGAACTGATGGAGTTGGTGGGAGGACTATGACAGGTGGCACATTGTATCTCCCAGCCCAACATTTATATTGTGAATTTCCAGAAGCATTGACCAAACAACTTGCAATAGGATGCATATCTGCACAGTCACAGGAGACTGCAGCATTTGTATTGATGATGATGTCCATGAAGAATGCGAATTAGCAGAGACAGATGCTGTGATGGTGGCTGAGACAACTGCTGTGTAGGTGGGAGGGGCTGACTTCCATAGACACTATATCTTCAGTTGATCCAGGTGACTGGACCTCTGGCATCAGCAACAGCTGCTTACAGGCGGCAGTCCGATTTTCTGATAGCAGCTCTGAAAAATGAAACTGTACAGCAGGATCATTGTGTTAGTGCAGTCTACATTGATTTTGTTATTATCCGTGTGCAACTGTTTTGCTTTGAACTGTATAGTTTGCTCGGTCAGTCATCTGAACAATTATTTCTGAACCCCACTCATATTGGAAATATATTGGATCAAATGGCAACAAATAGAGGATGTCATTATCAAAACTGCTATCAATCAAGAATAAAGATATACATGTTTGGTAAAAAATCAGTAGTGTCGTATCTCAGTGAGGAACGTGAAACTTTCAGCACAGGACAGGAGAATGTTGAGGAACTATGGCTCAAGTTTAAAAAAAATAATTGACCATGCTCTGGATAGATATGTACCCTGGAGAACAGTTTATTATGGGAGGGACCTTCCATGATATACAGTCGCTGTAAAGAAACTTCTAAAAATATGGAGATTACTGCATAATAGTTGTGAAATGAAGTACAGGGTTATAGATAGAGAGATGCTGAATGAAACACATTTGGCTGCCAAGAGAGCAATGCATGAAACTTTCAGTGACTGCCATATCAGAATATTGTCAAATGATATTTCACAAAACCCAAAGAAATTCTGGTCATCTGTAAAGACTGTTAGTGGCACTAAAGTTAAGTGTCCAGTCCTTAGTGTGTGAGAAAGAAACTGAAATTGAGGATACCAAAGCAAAAGCTAAAGTGCTTAACTCTGTTTACAAATGTTACTTTACAAAGGAAGACTGAGGAGAATTGCCTCAATTTAATCATCAGAGTATTAGTGTCATTGGTGTTGAGAAACTGGTGAAGTCATTAAAATTGAACAAAGCTCTAGGACCCAACGGAATCCCAATCATAGTCTATACTGAATTTGTGCCTAAGTTTGCCGCTCTTCTAACTATAATCTTTTGTATATCCCTCAAACAAAAAAAAGTGCCCATTTCTTGGAAAGGAAACAGGTGACGCCTGTCTACAAGAAGGATAGTAGAAGTGATCCACAAAACTACTGTCAAATGTCCTGGACACCGATTTGTTGTACAATCTTAGAACATATTCTGATTTCAAACATAATGAAATATCTCGAACAGAATGACCTCTTCCATGCCAACTTGCATGGTTCTGAAAACATTGCTCATGGAAAGCCCAACTCACATTTTTCTCACATGACGTACTGAAAGCTTTGGATCAAGGCAGCGACGTAGATGCAGTATTTCCTCATTTCTGAAAAAGCATATGACTCAATACCACACCTACACTTATTGTCAAAAGTACGATAATGTGGGGTGCTCTTTATATTGTGTATTAATTACATTGCGGACAGTATTTATAGAAACATCAGACTTTTTGCAGGTGGTGCCTTTATCTATAATGAAGTACTGTCTGGAAGAAGCTGATGTGGACTGCCAATGCAGCCAGTCCACAGTGACGGGTAGCCGAAAGAAAGGCACGCGTACACACACGCCGACTGGCGTGAAGTCTGGAACAGGATAACTATTGAATGCTAATAAGAAAAGTATGCAGCTCCTCGAATACTTAACTTTAATTCTTTGTTGGTTTACACGTTCTTCTTGAGACATTTATACGATAATTATCAAACTATGTAAGGCTAATGGCGCCTTGCTAGGTCGTAGCCATGGACTTAGCAGAAGGCTATTCTAACTGTCTCTCGGCAAATGAGAGGAAGGCTTCGTCCGTATAGTCGCTAGCAATGTCGTCCGTACAACTGGGCCGAGTGCTATCCCGTATCTCGAGACCTGCCTTGTGGTGGCACTCGGTCTGCGATCACACAGTGGCGACACGCGGGTCCGACATGTACTAAATGGACTGCGGCCGATTTAAGCTACCACCTAGCAAGTGTGGTGTCTGGCGGTGACACCACATTCCTCCCCCGCAAATCGGCGAACGGCCGTGTTATAAGGCTTCCGCCCGCCGTGGGGAGGACCCCATGTTGACGTATGCGATGAGGTGGGGAGCCTAACAACAGGCGAGGCTGTGCCACCCGCACCCGGCCATTCAGTCCGAGGGGAGCTAGGAAACGCCTGAAAACCTAGTCCAGGGTGCACGTCAACATGCGGTGTATGCGCCCGTAAAGAGACAGGAGGGGCCGAAGGGTCGACCTCCATTGCGTCGGGGTACCCGACGCGCGATGACGTCATGTGGTCCGGAGCGGGCAAGAGGTCCATGGCGGAGGACGGCTGGTCACGGGAAGCGATCGGCGGCGCGTGACCCAGGGAGGCGCTTGGCGGCTGCAGCGAAGCGTTGAATGCGAGCGGCGCCGGCTGGAGGACAGGCGGAGGCGGCGGCGGCGCGTCGCCATGGGGCAAAATGGAAGGCATCGTCGGTAACACCTGGGGATGAGGCGAGCCAGTAGATGGGTCCCCAGGGCGCTGACCGGACGGCACCATCGCTGAAAGCAGACGGGGAGCGGCAGAACCCGTGCGACGACAGAGGCGCAGCTGATTGAGATGCCGACGCACCTCACCAGAGCCCCCCAATACCAAATACATCGCGCGGCCGAGGCAGCGAAGAATGCGCCCTGCGAGCCAACGCCGTGAACCTCGATAGTTGCGATAAAATACAAC
Organism: Schistocerca americana; assembly: GCF_021461395.2. NCBI lineage: Eukaryota > Metazoa > Arthropoda > Insecta > Orthoptera > Acrididae > Schistocerca > Schistocerca americana. The sequence goes on along the minus strand of NC_060125.1, from coordinate 214,879,584 downwards.
GTCACCTGGAGCAAATACAGGAGTCTGCCGCTGCACAGGAACCTGATGCGGCGGATGCAGCAAAGACATCAAGGTTCGATGAGGACGACCTTGGAGCAACTCAGCCGGCGAGCGACCATCTCGGGGCTGAGAGCGATACGAAGACAAAAAGAGCAACAACGCGTCCTCCCGAGAATGCGACTCTTTCAACTTCAACATCTGTGACTTGAAAGTTCGGACCAATCGTTCAGCGGCACCGTTTGACTGAGGCGAAAACGGCGCGGATGTCAGATGTTGAATACCATTGGCCTGGCAGAATGACTGAAATTCTGCGGACATGAATTGTGGGCCATTGTCGGAAACAATAGTCTGTGGAAGACCTTCAATGCAAAAGATAGCAGACAATGCTTGGATGGTGGCAGAGGGCATCGTGGAAGACATCCGGACGACAAAAGGAAAATTACTGAAGGCATCTACCAGAACCAACCATTGAGCATTCCAGAATGGACCAGCAAAATCGATGTGCAAGCGTTGCCAAGGGGAAGTGGCTTTTGGCCATGCAAAGACTTTCCGCGGCGGTGCGGATTGTTGTTCGGCACACGCCATGCAAGAAGAACACGTATTCGTAATCGCAGCATCGATTCCGAACCAAGTACAGTGCTGATGAGCAAGTTGTTGCGTTCGCACTATACCCCAATGTCCTTGGTGAAGAAGCCGTAAAACAGAGGACTGTAACGAACATGGGACCACGACTCTGGACTGATCATTATCAGAACGCAACAACAAAACACCACGTCGAACAAAAAGTCTCTCCTTGTGAGCAAAAAATCTGCGAACCATCGGATCCTCGATCCGAGACTTTGACAAAGGCCATTGTGTAGCAACAAAACGCAAAACGGTAGCAAGGACAGGGTCATCAGCTGTCGCTGTAGCTACACGACGAAAATCAATCGGAAACGATTCGACCACTTCATTGGTTTCCGAATCAATGAACATGCAAGCAAGTTCGGAAGAATCGAATGCTTTATCCTCAGCAACAGGCAAACGGGACAACGCATCGGCGTTTCCGTGCTTAGCAGTGGACCGATACAAGATATCGTAGCGGTACTGCGAGAGGAAAATAGACCAGCGAATGAATTTCTGCGCTGTACGCGGAGGTACAGGCTTGTTCGGATGAAAAAGCGACGTCAAAGGTTTGTGGTCTGTGATGATGGTAAAGTGACGACCATACAAGAAATCATGGAACTTAGTAACACCAAACACGAGAGCCAAAGCTTCTTTCTCTATCTGTGAATAATTTCTTTGCGCAGATGAGAGCAATTTGGACACAAAGGCAATAGGGCGATCATGCGAGCCAACTTTGTGCGCAAGCACAGCACCGATCCCGAAATCCGATGCATCTACCATCAACAAAAGGGGTTTCTGGGGATCGAATGGCGTAAGACAAGTATTTGAAAGCAACGCCGATTTCAACTGGCGAAAGGCGCGTTTGCATTCTGTCGTCCAGACGAACGGAACACCCTTACGGCGTAAGCTATGAAGCGGAGCTGAAATGGAAGAGGCATTGCGCAGAAAGCGATGATAATAGTTAATTTTACCCAACACACTCTGTAGCTGCTTCACATTTTGTGGTGAAGGCAAATCTCGTATGGCACGGAGGTGCTCTGGACTCGGATGTATGCCTTGGGCATTTATGACATGGCCCAGGTATGGTAAGTCACGAGCAAAAAACACACATTTGTACTTCCGCACGCGAAGACCATTTTGTCGCAAGACTTGAAATAACGTTCGTAGGTGTGCTAAATGCTCATCGGCTGTCTTTCCGGAGATCACAATATCGTCCAGATAGTTCGCAGCAGTAGGGACCGACGCACAAACAGTTTGTAAATATTGCTGAAACAATGCAGGGGCGGATGCACACCCGAATGGCAGTCTTTTGAAGCGGTACAAACCAAGATGCGTGTTAACCACCAAGACGTGCTGGGATGCGGCGTCCACTGGGATTTGCAAGTACGCATCTGCTAGGTCCAACTTGGAAAAGTATTTACCCGGGCACAGTTTATCAAAAAGATCTTCCGGGCGGGGTAAGGGAAAAGTTGCAGTCACTAGTTGTGGATTCACTGTTGCCTTGAAGTCCACACAAAGTCTCAGTTTTCCGGAAGGTTTTGGCAAAATTACTAAGGGTGAGGCCCAGAGAGAAGCTTGCACACGTTCAATTACACCTTGTGATTCTAAATCGTTTAATGTTCTTGCGACCTCATCACGCAATGCGTGAGGAACATTGCGCGCTCGGAAAAATTTCGGTTGCGCGTTTACTTTCAGTTCCAAGTGTGCTTCATAGTTCTTAGCGCAACCAAGGCCCGGTGCAAAAATGTCTGCAAATTCTTCACACGAACGAGAAACACTGTCTGAAGGCACAGTCTGATTCACTGATAGGACCTGATTTACTATAGACATGTTAAACAACTGAAATAAATCTAAACCAAACAAGTTCACTGCAGTAGAAGAACGAAGAACGTAAAATGACACAAGTCTTGTTTGTCCCTTGTATGTTGCAAGAAGGCTTCACTGTCCTAACACAGGAATTTTCTGTCCTGAATATGTACTGAACTGAACATTTGCCCAGTTGTTTATACGTGTCGTGATTGAGCAATGAAACAGCAGCTCCGGTATCGAGCTGGAATGGTATGACCTTGCCATTAAAGTCCAAATCTACAAAAAGTTTATTGTCCTGCTGACGACAAGAGCGACTGTTTTGTGCAATTTGAACAGACACTGGTACAGAATCACTTGCTAATTGATGTGATTTCCGGCGACGTCGACGCACACTTTTTGCGGGACGAACACAGTCACTGTTAGAGACAGTGGCACTGGACGAAGTGGAATTAACTACATGAATGTCCATGGGGGAAGGTCCACGAGCCTGAGTGTCCTTGGTTCGATTCTGGCGCGAAGCAAAGGGCCTGGAATGGTTGTGATTGTCTGATCTGAGCTTTTTCTGGCAAACACTTTGAACATGTCCTTTCCTATTGCAGAAAAAGCAAATAGCTTGGCGTGACGGGCAATGTTCACGCGAGTGTCTAGTAGCACACCACGGGCATGATTTCACTGCATTTGTGTGCTGGCGCGGCACATCTGGTTTAGAGCGCGGCGGCAGCTGCGTCGAAGTGCGCGAGGGAAGGTTACCGGGCCGCGCAGCGCCCCCAGCGGGCCGGTCAATGTTACACACGGCTGGCGAAGTTACAAAAGATTCCTGAGCACAGTCAAGTGTGTCTTGTCTATCCAATATGTCTATCACTTGTTGAAGGGAGGGATTAACTAGTTTCAAAATCTGTTCCCTGATGCGAACATCAGAAACGTTCTGTGCTATTGCATCACGCACCATTGTATCTGAATAAGGAAGGCCACAGTCACATTCAAATGCACACTCCCTAGTAAGTCCTTGCAAAGTCGCAACCCACTCCCTATTAGTCTGACCGGCCGTACGTTTTGTACGAAAGAACGTATACCTTTTTGCAACGACATTGACTGTTTCTTTGAAATAGGCATCTAATGCCGACAAAATTTCTTCGTAGGACAGAGTTGCTACGTCGCGTCGGGGAAACAATTTCACTATCACACGGTACATTTGCACCCCTACTCACAAAAGCAAAAACGGCTGCCGCTCATTACCTTGAATTCTGTAGGCGGCGAGATGAAATCCAAATTGTCGGGACCATTCAGTCCAGGTCTCGTGGGTTTGGTCAAACTGGCGAAACTGCGGTGCAACTGCATGTTGTGGCGGCGGCAGCGATGAAGCGGCGGCTGCCGCATCGGTTTGAATGGCACGTTGACCCTGGACGAGCTGTCCAAGGGCATCCAATAACGCCTGCGCCTGCTGATTCTGCAAGCGATAAATTTCGGACAGTACATCTGGCGAAGCCATGACACAAGGAAATGTAAGCAATTAGAAAGAACACTTATCCCATCCTCGTCGCCAATGATGTGGACTGCCAATGCAGCCAGTCCACAGTGACGGGTAGCCGAAAGAAAGGCACGCGTACACACACGCCGACTGGCGTGAAGTCTGGAACAGGATAACTATTGAATGCTAATAAGAAAAGTATGCAGCTCCTCGAATACTTAACTTTAATTCTTTGTTGGTTTACACGTTCTTCTTGAGACATTTATACGATAATTATCCAACTATGTAAGGCTAATGGCGCCTTGCTAGGTCGTAGCCATGGACTTAGCAGAAGGCTATTCTGTCTCTCGGCAAATGAGAGGAAGGCTTCGTCCGTATAGTCGCTAGCAATGTCGTCCGTACAATTGGGCCGAATGCTATCCCGTATCTCGAGACCTGCCTTGTGGTGGCGCTCGGTCTGCGATCACACAGTGGCGACACGCGGGTCCGACATGTACTAAATGGACCGCGGCCGATTTAAGCTACCACCTAGCAAGTGTGGTGTCTGGCGGTGACACCACAGAAGCTGCTTAAATATTCAGCCAGATCTTGATAGGATTTCAAAGTGGTGCAAAGATTGCCAACTTGCTTTAAATGTTCAAAAATGTAGATTTGTGCTCTACACAAAATGAAAAAAAGTATCCTATGAGCATCCCTGGACTAGCAGGACAGAGCGGTTGCAGTTATATTTGTGGAAAGGGGCCAAAATAAGTTACTGTCAGTTGCACTCAACATATAAACTTTATTTCTTAAAACACACAATCACACAAGCAAGAATCAAAACTCTAAAGGTTTTAACCAAAGACCTCCTTTGATTTAATTTAGCTAGGCTGAAGGACACATCGAAAATCCAAGGCACAAGGCCTAAGCAAGGAATTGAGGTACAGGAGTTCTTCCGGACGTTTCACTTCTTTAGAAAAAAAATTTTTTATCCTCAATATAAATAGGCTGAAAGCCTTAGCTTAAATTTTCCCATAGAACTTGGCTGAAGGCCTCACATTAATCAAGAACAGTGTTACAGTTTAAGGCCGAGACAAAGATTTTCAAAGTTTAATCTAGATAGGCTGAAAACTCGGCTGAAGGCCACATATCAACAAAACAATTTAACGGCTTAAGGCCTAGGAAAAGAAGTTTTCAATCTGAAAAGGCTGAAGGCCTTATCTTAAAATATTTCATGTAAAACTCGGCTGAAGGCCTCATACTAAAGAATAATGGCTTAAGGGCAAGACAAGGATTTTGAATTTTTAATTTAAGAGAGATTAAAACTGGGATGAAGGCCACACACCATACAGAAAACAATTTTGTGGCGTAAGGCCTAAAGGGAAGAGCTTCTAAATTTAAACTAAAATAGGCTAAAGGCTTTATCCTAAAATGCTTCACATAACTCTCGGCTGAAGGCCACATATGAAACCCAAACAATCTCATGGCTTAAAGCTTAAACAAAGAAATTTCCAGTTTTTAATTTTAGCTGGAAAACTTGCTGATGGCCACATAAAAACTAGAAAATAATTCTTATGGCTTAAGGCCTAGACAAAAATCTTCAACTTTTGATTTGAAAAGGCTGAAAACTCGGCTGAAATCCACTCACCAAATTAAAATCAATTTACAGCTTAAGGCCTAGGCACAAGGAATTTTCAATTTTAATTTTGAAAGGCTGAAACTCGGCTGAAGGCCACATACCAAACAAAAACTTTTTTTTTTTTTTTTACAGCTTAAGGCCTAAGAAGAAAACCTTGCATTTTTAATAAGCTAAAACTCGGCTGAAGGCCACACAGAGTACTTAAGACTAAAAGGAAATCACTAAGTAAAACACAAGGAGTGACGCTCAGAAGGGTCCACGGATTGGCCTGGGAAGGTAACACTAATGCACGTCCAGGTGAGACAGGCAGGCAGACCGACAAACTCTTAATTGGAAGGCAACCCAACCAAAGGCCAGCCGATGAACCAACCAACAAGATCAGTTCTGCTCCACCCGACCAGCAAAATGACAACAATATGTCAATACCACAACGTTCTGGATACTGGTGCCCAATCCAGCCAAGTCAGAATAAATGCCCAAAACTACCAACAACACCGCAGCTGTCAAACTACACGTCGTGCTGGACAGCATCAACACGACAAGGAAAATACACTGCCAAAAACTACGTCAATGACCAGGCCAGGTCACCGGAATGTCAATGGCCACAAGGCAGAAGATGCTGCTGGTACACTTCATTAATGAAGGTATGAATTAAATTAAGTTAAACACCACACAGGATGACGGCTGCAATTCTAGCCGACTTTGATGCATACACGTTGTTGCTCATGGGAATCTCCCAGAAAGTGACACCCAGAATCAAACGATGAAATGTGATAGCAGTTGAGGCTTGATAGTAGGTTAAGTGAGCACTCAACTTTAGTGTCCAGGATCGGTGGGCGACAAACTTCATAACCCTCGCAAGAAGTGCCTCACAACTCCAACCGCACGTGCACACCGCCAGCGGCTCCGGTCTGACTACTCCCCACGGACACTTCCTCGCTGCTCTGCCCCAACCAACTGCTTGCCACACACAGCACACCCAGATAATATAGCTGCCACACCAAAGATAGTACAGCAGTACTAGTATCGATACACACTGCTGCTGCCACTCACGGAGAAGACAACAACATTATGTCCGTAACCGAAGAAGAAATGACACACCACTGGACTGCAACCAATGATAAAAAAAAGGCATGACATGAGCCAGCGATGGCTCAAGGGGATATTGAGCATATGCAGAGAAGGGCAGTTCAAATGGTTACCGGTTTATTCGAGCTGTGTGTGTGTCACTGAGATGTTGGAAGATTTGAACTGGCACACTCTTGAAGATAGACATAAACAATCCCAAGTAAGTTGATCACACCTGCAATCTATAGTACAGGTTGTCTACAACCCGGGACAACTGGAAAAAACCCGGGAATTTTTTTGAATTATGGGAATTTTTCATTGTTTTTGTTCTCAGTTAATTTTTTGTAATTTTGACTGGTAAGAACGAATACTCTAACAAAGGATATTACTGTATCCTGCTACTGCAGAATAATAGTGCAGCAATAAAACATGAACGAGAGAAAAAACTAAAATAAAACTTAAATTGCAAAGGAAATGCGCTATATGCAGCAACAAAACACAGTGCTCATACAAGTGTCTGCCAACAGCAAAATGTGTCAAAGGCTTCAGGAAGACTATGCAATGCTTCGTAACAACAAATTGCCTCCAATGAACATGACGTCACAACTGTTAACATTAGATTTGTTTTAGCAGTTACGAGTGGGATCATGCGCGTGCGCCGTTGAGTAGTATCTTCTTCCGCTTCTGGCTACAGAAACCGTGGCTGTTGGATGTATAAGCAGTCGCAGCAAAAATTGAAACGTTTCCCTGTCAGTTTTTGAACATTGTTGAACACATCCTAAGTTGATTTCTGAATGAATCATAAGTTGATTTGTGAATGCATGAATAGTGTACATGATGTCTCTATCAGTGGAATCCTCATCACATCTAGAAATAAACTTTCCTGCAGACATAAGGGGCTATAAGAGCAGAGCAAAGTATAGCCGAACGAAAGAAAGCCAACCACTGTCTGATTATGTGGTTGATTGGGTTTGCGAATGATGAGCATTGTTACGATTAACAGCGAATCCATGGATTCAGACTACCAGAGTGTGAATAAACGACTAACAGGAATAACAGGTAAGAAAGATTACGTACTATCTTCTCGGTGTATCCAAGAAAATGAAATTTTGACCGAAAATTTTTGGTCAGATCGCTGTACTAGCAAGGGCCAGTTGTACAGTCTCCGGCTAGCAGCCGTTTTAGGGTCTATTCTGGGAGTAGCGCGGAAAACACGTACGAACACGTAACAATGCCTAACAGGAGAATAACCGCGGGATAACTAAACTGGTGATTCTGGCAGAGTTGGTGAAGTTAACCATCAAATAAGCTTTGACATTGGCAGGAATAGATACAGAATTAGTGATGAAAACATTGTTTTTTAGGACGAGGAAGGAGAAGAAACGAGGACATCACACAAATTATGGAAGAATAAGACGATTCCAAATTTATATAAAAATTTTGCACTGCTACTTTTCGATCTCATGCTTGAGAAACTGGAGCGTATGAATGAAGTGTAAAACTATTTCCTAACGTAAAGCTTTATGCTTGTAGTAGGCCTAATAGGCATTTGATATTGGTACTTTGTGAATTCTGCCGTGTTATAAAAATGGCCATTTCTGCCAAAACAGTCTCGTTTATTTGGCGTGTGTTACAATTGCTGCAGTATTATTTATTTTATTTATTTATTCATCCGTGGGACAATAAATATTGTATGGATGTCGTCAGATTACAACACATGAGCACACATTATAAAGGCCTATTTTGTCTTATCTCGCAGACAGTTACAAAATATAGGTAATCAGGTCGAGAAACCAGACCAGTCTTGGACCGATTTGTAATTACAGCTTTTTTAGTATTAGACAATGACATTTTGATTTTTCATGTAGTAAAACGTTTGACGGATTCTGATGAGGTAACAGATCCTTTCGCAGAACGGAAAGCATGCTATGTAAAGCTGTAGCAAGATTAGAGAGAAATAATTGTTGGAGCTAAGGGTTGAAGAAATGTGTACTGTCTTGCTTGTCTCTTCTCTTTACTGGTTTTATGTATCCTATACTTAATTTTATGTCACACAAAGCAGCAGGTTCTTATCTAATAGGGAATAAAGAATGCAAATTTTCTGAAGAGTTAAAAAAAAAAAAAAAAAAGAGGGGCAGGATGCCAAACCGGCCTACTGGCAGCAGGGGAGGCACCATAGGACATTTTAATTTCCACTGTCTTGAATATAGTTTGATGGCATCCAGTACAAAATATACGTGTTTCAACTCCACAGACTGAAATACAGTGACATGCGATAGAAGAATGCTGTGTGAAGAGATGTGGCACTGCACTTTGGCACACTTAAGACGAGATAACATGTCTTACAATTCCTCGGACACGTATGTTTTACGTATCAGAGTCTTCAGAAAGATGTGCGCTACAAAATGAACATATTTTTAAAAATTCGATTTTTATTTTAAATTTTTGACGTCCTATATCAAACACTCGAGGGACGCCACTATCTACTATTGCCCCGGTTCGTAAATATCGTAGATACGGGTCTGATGTGCAGAGCAGTCTGAGTTATAATAGGGAAGCGGGTAGTCTCCATGTGACCCGTGTTTACATTTAGTAATTTTGCTGTTTCCGCTTTGTCTACACTCATGTCAAACGAAAACAAAATTGATTTCTTTGGCCGGGAGCTGCCATGTGAATTAAAATATATTCACATAATTACGGAGGGCCCAAATACGTTATTAGTTTCAGATTTTATTTTATTTCCACCTTTCTGACAGTCAAGCATTAATTTCCATGCAGAACAAAGAAGTTATTTTTATCGGTTTGCTGAAGAAATTTTCTTTTATTAATCTTTTCTGCTGAGGCAGTCAATGTATTTGAAACAAAGGATTTAATTTCAAACTATTGGCTAGTTTCAACTGTTCAGTGCATTTCAAGGGTACGTTTTCATCTTCTAGCAAATATGGCATTATGCCATAACAAAGAACCAGACATGAGAAAACAAAGTACTGGTACCCAAGGAAATTTACATTCTGAAACCACATTGAAAAGCTTAATATAAGGTTGATGCCTACTTCACTGGGAATCTGGGACTCATTTAAAAATCAGCTCTTTGATGACGAGCCACTTAGAAGAATTTATAGCCCAGAAGATCACACTTTTATGTCATTATTAAAAAATTTACTGGCACATTTGCGTGATATATCTTAAAATATAATACATGAATAAAAGACCAACATTATATGTGAAAGCTTAGGTTCTCTTGCAGCGTATTGGCCTTAGAGACCAATTTTATGTGTGAAAGCTTTGTTTTTCTTGTAGCAACACTATATATATTAATGTAAATCTTTAACTTTTCCTGTTCGTGTGTTCGTGCTACTTAACAGTGATGTTGCTGTTGGCTGACTACACCATGTGTCCAAAGCTCTGAATATCCGCTGTCATCGGCTGCTGAGATCACGTGACATGAGCTATGACTGGCTTACAAATACATATCGCAACCTTAATTTCAATGCTTCGGAAAGTAACATGCAGTGTTTGTGTGGAATTCAAATTTATACTTTCGTAACAGGAAAATATGCAGCGTACATGTTACTGCACATCAAACATCTTTTCAAAAGGTGTTTCGTTTTCTGAAGCGCTGGGAAATTCTACGCCGATGTATAAAACCATAAACATTCAAAGGATTGATAAGTTATACAGTTCCAAGAGAAAATATACTGTCAATTAACAGGGAAAAACTATGTTTCCACCCTGGAGAAAGTGTATTTTTAACCGGGAAATCCGGGAATTTTTTTCCCCTGTCTGTGTATACACCCTGATAGTATGAAGACTTCCATCCTATTTTAAAGACACCAGTCATTTCTTAGATCTTCTGAAATACGTGCCCATCCCACTCCCACCACACACCTTGTTTGTCACCACCAATGCTATTTCCCTCTATACCAATATCCACAATGTCCCTCATGTACATGGTCTGTCTGCTGCCAAACATTTCCTCAATCAGTGCCCATCTGATTCCAAACCTATGATGTCTTTCCTGCTCACCTTAATCAACTTCATATTTACCAACAACTACTTTCCCTTTGAGGTGCAGACATGTAAAGAGCTCACGGGTATGGCCATGGGATGGTTCCTTACTATGCCAACCTTTTCACATGTTGCTCACAGGGGACTTTCCTGGGATCCATAAACCTTTAGCCTCTGTTTTGTTTTAGATACACTGATGATGTCTTTGCAGTATGGACACATGTTCAGGGTGATCCATCAGAATTCTTGAAATCTCTCAATATATTCCCCCAATTGAATTTCACATGGTCCTATTCTGAATTCCATGCCTTCTTTCCTTGATGTTGGCCTTATCCGCACCTAGGATCAGCTACACATTTCTGTTCACATTATAACTACTAACAAACACCAGTACTTTCATTTGGACCGTTTCCATTCTTCCCATGTTGAAATTTCCATTCCATACAGCCTTGGCATCCAAGGTAAACATATTTGTTCAGATGCAGGCTCTTCACAGCAGTACATCTCTACTTTGACTAGGCTCTGACTTCCTAAAATCATGCCCTGAAATGAGATCCACTCTGTCAGGGCTTTTGCCCACCTAGAATAGCTCTTAGTTGCCCTCCCAGTCTCTGCAATATTCTTGTCAGATCCTATGCTCCTTCTGCACCCATCTCCTTGCCCTCCTGCTCCTACCCCTGTGACTGTCCCTGCTACAAGACTTTTCCTATGCACCCTCCTCCACTAACTATACCAGTCCTGTACCTGGCAAAACGTATACTATCAAAGGAAGAGCCACCTGTGAAATGACACACATTATATGCCAGTTGTTATGTAAGCACTGTTCGGCCTTTACAGTTTGGATAAATACACATAGGCAAAGCATGTATACTCTCAGTAAACAATATCCTGTTGCAGCATTCTCTACAACATGACATTCGTGACCATGGTGCCTGTGTCACCACATGTGCCAGCTGACGAGCTTGGATGGACAGTGACGTTGTATGTGGCGCGTGGCCAGTGTCTATATTAGAGTCCAAGGTGGAGTCCTAGGCTGCAGTAGCTTGATGTCCAGTTAGAATGCTGGGCCATGCTACAACTGTTCCTGATAAATGCTATCAATAGATGGGCTGCTGTATGCAACAAACATTGAGCCCAGAGTGTCAGGTAGTGGTTGCACAGCGTCTTAAATAGTCTAGCTGTGCCCACAGTACCTTGGTTGAATGTGTGTGCTGCTGGAAAGTGGTGTTGATGCGTCTGGGGCAGCTTTCTGGAGTCTGGTATATACACAGAGCAACATGTTGCTGTCTGGCATGTACACAGATCAGCAGCTTGCTGTTCTCGTCCAACGTTAGTAAGCACCTAGTGTGTTCACCTTTGTGTGGATGGCTTCAATGGACAACACTTGGAGTACGGCAACCCACCAGCCAAAAGTGGAAGTACCCAGTGGTGACAGTGGTGAGTGACGGGCCCAGCCATAATATGGTGCAATTATAAAAATACACAGAACATCAAATAGAAATATTTGTCTGATTATTGTATTACATTACAAATAAAAACCCACACAAAATTTGAGTTGTACATCCTGGGGATAAATATTGTCTTAAAAATTGATTTTGTTGTGTGTTACCATTCAATGTTTTTGCCTCTTGATGATGTACGTTGGCAATATGTTTCAGTCAATTTATTTGCAGTTTCTAATTTATATTAATAGTTTTTAGTAAGCTAATGAGTGGTAACATTGCAATGTACTGCTCTAAATCTCACTTGTGGGTCCTCCAAGAATAGTTTTTTGTGACCTGTCATACCAAACTCTGCTGTCCTCCATATCCTGCAGGATAAAATCATGGGTCTGTATTAACCCTACAGTGTGTAAACTCGCTGATACAACTATATGTCACCGTGCTGGATCTATGTATACACTATCTTGTCATCAGCACAAAACTGTGTTTGTATAGTCTGGATGAGGACCCTGCACTTTTCATCAGTCGTCTATAGAAATGCCACTAAGGTCTATTGCATGCACTTTCTGCCTGCGACCACTGACATTACCTTCAGTTTTCCCTGGGCCAATATAAAACTTCAAAGTCAAATTCGCAATGATGAAATGCCCTTCAGGGCAGGTGCCTAGTTTGATCTGCAAGACTACAGCCATTTTCATACTGCATGATCATTTTCATACTGCATGATCATTTTCATACTGCATGATTAGTTACCACTTTTGAGTGTCTGCCATACAAGTAGCAACAGAAATGTTTGATACCATAAAGAACACTTAGTATCTCTTTTTCTGCAGTGTGGTAATTTCTCTCAGCCTTGTTTAAGTACCTAAAAGCATAGCCTATTGAGTGGTCTGTTCCACCTACTACTTGACTTACCGTAATATGCACCCAACGGCACACACATGTTACTAACAATTCTTTTCTGTAGTTTCAGTATGTGCTTTAAGCTGCTCAAATTTCCCCAAAAAGACAATACCATACCTTATAACTGACCGAAAGTAGCTATGGTATGCAATTTTCCTTGTGGTGCCCATGGCATTACCTAATATTTGCATTGCAAATGCAAAACAACATAGTTTCTTTAATAGATATTAGACATGTTTATTCCAGTTTAAATTCTTGTCTAGGTTTAATCCTAAGAATTTCACAGAATCCACTTCTTCTAGGTTTTGATTTTTGTGATGTATTTTAATTTCCTGGGATGTTCACTGTTTTGTTCTGAACTGGATGACATGGGTTTTTGGGATGTTTAAGGTTAATTCATTGAGATGAAACCAAACTTCTAAATGATGTATTGTATCAATGATGCTGGCAGGAATAGTTCCTGGTTCCTGTTCTTTGATTAATACAGTTGTGTCCTCTGCAAATAAGACCAATGGGGCATTGCTATTGATTGATAGGTCATTAATGTAGAAACGAAACAAAACAGGTCCTAGGATAGAACGTTGAGGGACACCTCGTGTTACTGCCTTTCATTTGGAAAAGTAATTTGCTGCATTTGTAGAGACAACCACTCTTTGTTTCCTATTGCACCGGTATGAAGAAAGCGACTGTAAAACACTACCCCTTATTGCATATTTGTCAAGTTTGTGGATAAGAAGTGCATGATTTACTGAGTCAAAAGCCTTTGTGACATCACATAAGATCTCTGCGACTTTATTCTTATTGTCTGATGATGTGCTATTCTTATCAACAAACTTGTTTATTACATCTGTAGTGCTTTTCCGCTTTGGAAGACAAATTGAGTTTTCAAAATAATGTCATATTTCTCAATACAAATTTGAATCTGGATGGCACAACCAAATACTGTGACCAAGGTGACCAAGAAGAAGATTAATATATTGTTCCAAATACATTTTCAAGATCCAGGCACACCTCAGTGAAATCATACCCCATTTCATTTCAGGACAATGACAACAACAGTAACTACTACTACTACTACTACAGCAATAGACTTAAGAGTATAATTGACTTTCATATTGTACAGTGTACACATTATACATAGATCTAGCACATGTGACGTGCAATTTCATTAAATAAATTCTACATCTTGTGTCCACAGACAGAATTGTGATTGTTCTTTTATTACAGCATCTTTGATTACAGCAGTTGTTCAACAATATTTTAATCATATGTCAGAACAGGTCGGCTTTACAGTGTGTCTTATAGCAGTCTGCTATTTTTGGCAGTAGTACTAAAACAGAACAATGTACCACTAGACCTATTATGCATTGTTCTAGATCGATTTCCACATGATATTTACTCAGAATATCCCATCTAAGTAAGGCATCACAGCTGCTGCTAACTCAAGGAAGCACTTCCATGCGAGCCCTGAAGTATTTCCCTCCCACTTATAAGTTCACTAATGCTGAATTGAGTGAGTGTAAATTACTCCCACTTTCTCCACTTAGTCTACAGCGACGTGGATTCAGATTTCTTACTCTTAGTAGATCTTGACTTTCTATGGATACATGTGACCACGTAACCATAGGAACTTGCATATTCTTCCTCCTAACAGAGATGAGACCACACAATAATCTGTCATACATGGGTCTCCTGCACTTAGATTTTTAGGCAAATTCCACACACTGGTAGCAATGTCCTGTTTTCGTTTAATGACAGAGTATGAAATCCGTCTTGAGTACCCTGGCCTTCCCCACATGTAAACCTCTGATGATTGATATACACATTTTGAATGGACCACTTGTCTACAATTAGTACTCTGGAGTTCTTTGTAATTGTGGCAAAGTGAGCAGGCCAATCACACTGATTATATGTTACTTTAGTTTTGAACTCCATCCTTCATTTGATCTGGTTACTGTCTATTTCTGCCAGAGCTGTTAAAGTTACTGCAGCATTATTCAATGATTTCAAAAACTCTGCTTGAATCTTATGAGAAACTTTAGCAGGCAAATCCCACAGGAATGTGTCTAGTGCCCTTTGTCCTCATTCATGTAGAAAGGCTATGGGGGAGTGGGACTCTATACATCAGATTCAACAGGAAGCGTTTTTATCAGAATACATATCACCCAAGGAAGGAAAAAAGAGCTACTAGTTCAAAAATCATATATTTCAGTCTCTTTCTTCAGGATGACCTTATCAGAGGTGGATGATGTCTCCATACTGTTGAACTTACAGACAACATACATCACCCAACACTGCTTGATGGGCAGCATCACTACATGCATTCTTGAATTGTGCATGCACAAAAGGAAGAAAAAATGACTGGGAACAGTTATGGTAAAGTTTCCCAGTACCTAAGGTCAGGGGAGATTTATCTGATGGGATGAGAAGTCTCCCCTGACCCGGGGTTCTGGAGGACTTTTTCATAACTCTCTCTATTTCCTAAACCTCACCAGTCCTTTTATACAACATTCTTCCTTCCCTTTGAATCCTTCTGCCAGAAGAAGAGTCACCGGTTCCAAAAGATTGCTCATTTCCTTAACTTTCATACATTCTTTCTCTGTCGCCACATCCTGAGTAGATTTTTTATCTATCCAATTATATTATATCTCCAATGTATGTGTGTCAATTAGACCGTCAGTGAGAGCGCATCGCTAGTTCCTGCTACTACTAAGGCGAGTACACCGTTCTAGTTACTAGTTTTATTTTTGTAATTTCTAGCGTGTTCGAGTGCTTACTAGGCACAGCCTTTTATTTCGATAACAGTGTAGTGTACAGTACTGCCATTGCTATCGACCACTGTATCGACTCCCGTATCGTGCAGGCTTTTCTTTGTTTGTTTAGAACAGCTCAGTGTCAGTTAGACTGTCAGTGAGAGCGCATCACTGATTCCTGCTACTACTAAGGCGAGTACACCGTTCGCCTGTTACATATTTTTATGAGCTTCAAACAGGAGGATTGCAATAATGGATAGGAACTGTGATTGTTGTGTACAGATGCGAGCTGGGCTGGTAACCCTTCGCTCACAGCTTCAGGCTGCATTGGCTTCCGTCACACAGCTTGAGGCTGCTGCCAAGGGGCGTCACTGCGGGGGATCGGACACGGAGATGTGAGGGATGTCGAGCATGTCCCACGTATCCTCCGATCGGTCCACTCCTGTGACCTCCCCGGGTACTGCCTGCACTGAGGTTGACCCCTCACCCGTGGTCAAGTGGGAGATCATTCCAAAGTCTGGCAGGCAGCAAAAAACTTTCCGTGGGGCTGATCGTAGGACCTCCCCAGTTCGTTTGACGAACAGGTTTCGGGCGTAATCTGTGGCTGACGATGTCTCTGAGCTGGATGCAGTCGTCCACCCTGTTCCAGAGGAAGCTTCTCAGCCTGGCAGGTCTGGGCATTCACAGAGGGTGGGTCTGCTGGTAGTTGGGAGCTCCAACGTTAGGCGTGTAATGGGGCCCTTTAGGAACATAGCTGCCAGGGAGGGGAAGGAAGCCAGTGTGCACTGTGTGTGCATTCCGGGGGGCAGTCATTCTGGATGTGAAAAGGGTGCTTCCGGATGCCATGAAGAGTGCAGGGTGCAGCTCATGTCGGTACCAATGACGTGTGCCACTTTGGATCGGAGCAGATTCTGTCTGGTTTCGGGCGGCTAGCAGAAATGTTAAAGACTGCCAGTCTTGCTTCCGAGATTAAGGCGGAGCTCACCATCTGCAGCATCGTCGATAGAACCAACTGTGGTCCTTCGGTGCAGAGCCAAGTGGAGGCTCTGAATCAGAGGCTCAGACAGTTCTGAGACCGTGTAGGCTGCAGATTCCTTGACTTGCACTATTGGGTGGTGGGTTTCCGGGTTCCGCTTAATAGGTCAGGAGTCCACTACACACAGGAGGTGGCTACACAGGTAGCAGGGGCTGTGTGGAAGGGACTGGGTGGTTTTTTTAGGTTAGAGGGTCTCCGGGAACCACAGAAGGGGCATCCGTCAAAAAGTGGGCTGGTAAAACACAGTAAGGTAGTTGTAGAAATGATTGGTATTGTAGTTGTAAATTGGCATAGCTGTGTTGGGAAAGAAACAGAGCTCCAAGCCCTAATAGAAAGCGCTGAAGCTCAAATAGTTGTAGGTACAGCCAGAAATAAGTGCAGCCGAAATGTTTTCAAATGATCTAACAGTGTTCAGAAAGGATAGATTAAATACATCTGGTGGTAGAGTATTTATTGCTGTCAGAGGTAGTTTGCCTTGTAGCGAAATTGAAGTAGATAGTTCATGTGAAATAGTATGGGTAGAGGTTACACCTGAGAATCGGACTAAACTATTAATTGGATTGTTTTACCGACCCCCCCCCCCCCCCACAACTCAGAAGACATAGTTGTTGAACAGTTCAAAGAAAACTTGAGTCTCATTTCAAATAAGTACCCCGCTCATACAATTATAGTCGGTGGTGACTTCAATCTTCCCTCAATATGCTGGAAAAATTATACGTTTAAAACCGGCGGCAGGCATAAAACATCATCTGAAATTGTACTGAATGCTTTCTCAGAAAATTATTTTGAGCAATTAGTTCATGAGCCCACTCGAAGCGTAAATGGTTGCGAAAGCATACTTAGCAACAAATAACCCTGGAAAAATAGTGAGTGTTGTGACAAATACAGGGATTAGCAACCACAAGGCAGTTGCTGCTAGGCTGAATACCGCAACACCTACAACCATCAAAAAGAAACGCAAAGTATATCTATTTAAAAAAGCTGATAAAAATTCTCGTAACACCTTTTTAAGACACAGTGTTCACTCCTTGCGATCTGATCATGTAAGTGTAGAAAAGTTGTCGAATGTTTTCAAAGAGATATATACCACATAAATTAATAAGTGATGGTACTGATCCCCCATGGTACACAAAACAGGTCAGACCTTTGTTGCAGAAGCAACGAAAAAAGTATGCCAAATTTAAAAGAATGCAAAATCCCCAAGATTGACAAAGTTTTACAGGAGTTTGAAATATGGTGCGTACTTCAATGCGAGATGCTTTTAATAATTTCCACAACGAAATTCTTTCTCGAAATCTGGCAGAAAACCCAAAGAGATTCTGGTCATACATAAAGCACACCAGTGGCAAGACACAATCAATACCCTCACTGCGCGATAACAACGGTGAAGTCACTGATGACAGTGCCACTACAGCAGAGGTATTACACACGGTTTTCTGAAACTCCTTCACCAAAGAAGATGAAGTAAATATTCTTGAATTCCAATCAAGAACAACTGCCAAGATGAGAAACATAGAAGTAGATATCCTCAGTGTAACAAAGCAGCTTAAATCACTTAATAAAGGCAAGGCCTCCGCTCCAGATTGTATACCAGTCAGGTTCCTCTCAGAGTATGCTGATAAAATAGCTCCATTTTTAGCAATTATATACAACCACTCACTCACAGAAAGATACATACCTAAAGACTGGAAAATTGCTCAAGTCTCACCAATACCCAAAAAGAGATGTAGGAGTAATCCGCTGAATTACAGGCCTATATCACTAATGTTGATTTGCAGTAGGGTTTTAGAACATATACTGTATTCGAACATTATGAAGTACCTAGAAGAAAATGATTTATTGACATATAGTCAGCACGGATTAAAAAAATATCATTCTTGTGAAACACAACTAGCTCTTTATACTCATGAAGTAATAAGTGCTATCGACAGGGGATGTCAAATTGTTTCCATGTTTTTAGATTTCCAGAAGGCTTTTGACACCGTTCCTCACTAGCATCTTCTAATCAAACTGCGTGCTTACGGAGTATCGCCTCAGTTGTGCGACTGGATTCGTGATGTCCTGTCAGAAAGGTCACAGTTCGTATTAATAGACGGAAAGTCATCGAGTAAAACAGAAGTAATATCTGGTGTCGCCCAAGGAAGTGTTATAGGCCCCTTTATTGTTCCTGACCTATATTAATGACATCGGAGACAATCTGAGTAGCCATCTTAGATTGTTTGCAAATGATGCTGTCATTTACCATCTTGTAAAGTCATCAGATGATCAAAACGACTAGCAAAATGATTTAGATAAGATATCTGCATGGTGCGAAAAGTTGCAGTTGACCCTGAATAAAGAAAAGTGCAAAGTTATTCACATGGGTACTAAAAGAAATCAGCTACATTTCGATTACACAAGAAGTCACACAAATCTGAGGGCTGTAAATTCAACTAAATACTTATGGATTACAATTACAAATAACCTAAACTGGAATGATCACATAGATAATATTGTGGGTAGAGCAAAC
Source organism: Schistocerca americana (assembly GCF_021461395.2). NCBI lineage: Eukaryota > Metazoa > Arthropoda > Insecta > Orthoptera > Acrididae > Schistocerca > Schistocerca americana. The sequence continues at coordinate 214,860,364 of NC_060125.1, read as the reverse complement.
CAAAGACTGCGATTCATTGGCAGAACACTAAGAAGGTACAACAGGTCTACCAAAGAGACTGCTTACACTACGCTTGTCTGCCCTATTCTGGAGTACTACTGTGTGGTGTGGGATCCTCATCAGGTGGGACTGATGGATGACATCAAAAAAGTACAAAGAAGGGCAGCTCGTTTTGTATTATCGTGAAATAGGGGAGATAGTGTCACAGACATGATATGTGAATTGGAGTGGCAATCATTAAAACAGGCGTTTTTCATTGCGAAGGGATCTTCTCATGAAATTTCAATCACCAGTTTTCTCCTCCGACTGCGAAAACATTCTTTTGGCACCCACCTACATAGGGAGAAATGATCATCACGATAAAATAAGAGAAGTCAGGGCTCGCACAGAAAAATTTAAGTGCGCGTTTTTCCCGCGTGCCGTTCGAGAGTGGAACGGTAGAGAGACAGCATGAAGGTGGTTCATTGAACCCTCTGCCAAGCACTTTACTGTGAATAGTAGAGTAATCATGTAGATGTAGATGTATGGTGTCTGTGTTTTTAAGAGACTGAACATAATTAAACATAATTCACTATATGTATGTAGAAAAAACATAACTTAAGAAATCTTGTCATTGGTCCACATGTTACCATATTTTTTACTAGTAAGTAAAGTCCAGGTTGGAATAGCAACAATGTTATGAAAAGTATAGGTTTCTACTCACAGTAAAAATGACATGTTGAGTTGCAAACAGGTACAACAAAAATACTGTTACACTTTAAGCTTTCAGCCAAAAGCATCTTCAGAAAGGAAAAGAAAAACAGACAAGCAAGCTCATCTGACCTCTATCTTTGGTCACTCTGGGGCTGTTGTGAACACGTGTGGTTCCATGTTTGGTAACATTTAAATAAAGTGTTAGACTGTGATAAATGAAATTCACATTCGTTTATTTTGTCATATATAAACGTCACTCTGATTCTGGCCAGAGTGGTCATAGATAGAGGTCATGTGTGTGTGAGATGAACTTTCTGAATAAGGCATTAGCTATAAGCTCAATGTGCAGCACCCGTTTCATTGTGCCTGTCTGCACCTCAATGTGTCATCTTTAGGGGGAGTAGTAATCTATCCTTTTCAAACAATGGAAAATCCAGAATGGAATGTAACAATATTATGACATTCAATTCAATGACTAATTCACGCACAATGTTCTTCATTTATTCACAGCCTGTACCATCTGAATCCTTCCCACCAACACCAGCTTTTCTGAATTGCACAGGTGGGAACTCTCCCTGCAGTATATTCTATGTCCCTGTAAGCCTCTGGGGCTCAACCTTCGTTAGTCATTGTCCTTACCCATGCAGCTCCTTCCCTGTTCCCATTCCAGCACTACACAGCCATCTATTCCACAAACACACCCACATTCTTTTTACTTCTGTACTTTCCCACTACCCCCAACCCCCACCCTCTGTGTAATATTTCAACTGCACTAGCTTCCCTACCCTCTCTCCACCTTGTCACTGTACACTCCCACAAGCAGCACTTTAGCATCCCCCACTCCTACCCTAATACCCTTCCCCCCATGTCACCCCAACCTCCTCCTTATCCCGACCACCCAGCTGCCTCACACACAGGCACACTCAAAAGACAACAAAAGTTCTCTAGCTCCATAACTTTAACTATCTGTAGTCTACCATTATTATTTATTAGTGGATTGTAGCTGCGTAAGAAAAATTGACAGTACTTATAATGTGGAGATGTGAGAAGCAGCTCCAGATGTACATGAGGATACCCCAATTTTCACCTGCATGTTACATTAACATTGTTCATTCAACAAGTATCAATCTTATATAGCACATGTGCAATCTACATTGTTTTCAGTGATGGATATTACTCATCTATGCACAGGAAAAAGATGTCTGGATTATCTTTCAAAATCTTTTGGAGCATATAATGAAAATGTTTATATGTGGCACAACAGTTTTCTGGAGTCAAATCATAACTTGTGTCAAGGTTGTGTCTACCAAACTACTATTCAACTGTATAAGCTTCTAGCTCCAGCAGGTCACAGTATAATTGATACAGTGAAATGCACACCAGTTAATCAAATGTATATGTGAAGATAATGTCCATGCCAAGCCCCATCTCACACCATCACCATTCTGAGCACTGTATATGAGAATAAGTACAGGCCAAATCTGTTGCAGAAGCCTGTGACCTGGCTATTGGCTTGGCTGCAAGTAGAGTGCAGTCTTTCTTCACTGCAGCATTAGGAGGGTGAAGCTGGTGGGCTCTTGGTCCCAGCTGCCTTTTACCTGCTAGACAGATTCCCAGTACTCAGGAGATAGCAGGCCAAGTGGACTTGGGGCTGTCCTGGGGGGACTGGAAAGAGGATTGAACCTGGGACCTTCAGGGCCAGAGTCTAGTGCTCCAACCAATAGACCACTGTGGCCAAGAGCACATACGATATAGACATTTAAATTTGTATAAGTTGAAAGGATCATCTTTTAAATTTTTACAAATGACCACCAGATGGTGCTATTCAAATGTGAGATTACTATTGTTTTAAAATTTGTCATATGTTACTGCTAAAAATGGCTGCTCAGAAACTGGGTAATTAGTGTGTTTAAAGTAACTGCTTAAAGAAAAAGTGTTGCAAAAAATGGAAATTTCACTTGGAGGTTTTTGTTTGATGATTATTTATCATTTTTGTGAAGGTCTAACTCCACAGTAATGCCTCAAATCACTTTGTTTGGGTTTTGGTATTCAACCAACTTCAGAAAGCACTGTTCAATTGGTTTCCAGATTTTCATGGCAGTTAATTTTGTTAGTGCTTCCCTAAATTTGTTGTCTTACTACAAGACATCAGCACTGTGTGCAACTTGATTAAAAATGATGGGCGTATGACTTATCCTGAGACAGGTAGGAGGCATATCAATGACTGCAGTACATTTGATATTGCATGAACATTTAGGTGTGGGAAAGATCTGTCCCCCTGGTGTACTCCATATACTTTGACAAAAGCCAGTGTGACACAAATGATTCTTTCACGAAGTTCTCCCACAAAAATTATCAGTCATTTCTTTTGTTTCACTAGATATATCACAATCATTGCTTTAAAGCATCTGCGAACAGTTCATACTGGATGGTATACAATAATGTGTTTACCACAAATCATTTATATGTATATAATATGACATACCCTTAATCTCAGGAAAAAACATCTGAAAAAGTCATATCACTAATCATCATGACAATGCCACTCTGTCACACAGTACAACAATCAGTTATTGATTAGTTGAAACTATCTGGCAGATGAAAACTGTATGTCAGGTTGTAATTCTAAACTGGAGACTTGCACTTCACAGCCAATGCTGTTAAAGACTGAGTCATCCAGGCCCAACTCATGGCCCACTCTTACAGTTTTACTTCTGCCAGCTGTCTCTCCTCTTTACCATATTTAAATAACCAGCATTGGCTGAATTATTAAGATGACATTATCCATTGGTTGGCTAAACCATCAGTTCCATAAAACCTTAGTTTATCTAGCATATTCTGATTCAAGCAGTCAAATGCCTTAGGTAGGTCACAGAAAATACCAACTGGTGCAGTTTTGTTGTGAGTAAATGTATAAATGAGATTCTCAGTTGAGCAACTCTTTTGAAATCCAAACTGTGATTTTGAGGATATTATTGTTGCTTGGGTGGGATGCAGTTCTAGAATACATTACATTCACAAACATTTTGGAAAATGATGTTACTAGTGAAACAGGGCAAAAGTTACTGACTTCTCTCTGATCACCTTTCTTGTTGTTGTTGTTGTGGTCTTCAGTCCTGAGACTGGTTTGATGCAGCTCTCCATGCTTCTCTATCCTGTGCAAGCTTCTTCATCTCCCAGTACCTACTGCAACTTACATCTTTCTGAATCTGCTTGGTGTATTCATCTCTTGGTCTCCCTCTACGATTTTTACCCTCCACGCTGCTCTCCAATACTAAATTGGTGATCCCTTGATGCCTCAGAACATGTCCTACCAACCGATCCCTTCTTCTAGTCAAGTTGTGCCACAAACTTCTCTTCTCCCCAATCCTATTCAACACCTCCCCATTAGTTATGTGATCTGCCCATCTAATCTTCAGCATTCTTCTGTAGCACCACATTTCGAAAGCTTCTATTCTCTTCTTGTCTTAACTATTTATCATCCATGTTTCACTTCCATACATGGCTACACTCCATACAAATACTTTCAGAAACGACTTCCTGACACTTAAATCTATACTCGATGTTAACAAATTTTTCTTCTTCAGAAACGCTTTCCTTCCCATTGCCAGTCTACATTTTATATCCTCTCTACTTCGACCATCATCAGTTATTTTGCTCCCCAAATAGCAAAACTCCTTTACTACTTTAACTGTCTCATTTCCTAATCTAATTCCCTCAGCATCACCCGACTTAATTCGAGTACATTCCATTATCCTCGTTTTGCTTTTGTTGATGTTCATCTTATATCCTCCCTTCAAGACACTATCCATTCCGTTCAACTGCTCTTCCAAGTACTTTGCTGCCTCTGACAGAATTACAATGTCATCGGCGAACCTCAAAGTTTTTATTTATTCTCCATGGATTTTAATACCTACTCCGAATTTTTCTTTTGTTTCCTTCACTGCTTGCTCAATATACAGATTGAATAACATCGGGGACAGGCTACAACCCAGTCTCACTCCCTTCCCAACCACTGCTTCCCTTTCATGCCCCTCAACTCTTATAACTGCCATTTGATTTCTATACAAATTGTAAATAGCCTTTCGCTCCCTATATTTTATCCCTGCCACCTTCAGAATTTGAAAGAGAGTATTCCAGTCAACATTGTCAAAAGCTTTCTCTAAGTCTACAAATGCTAGAAATGTAAGTTTGCCTTTCCTTAATCTAGCTTCTAAGATAAGCCGTAGGGTCAGTATTGCCTGACGTGTTCCAATATTTCTACGGAATTCAAACTGATCTTCCCCACTGTATTTTATGAGAGTTGCTTTTTCAATGCACTATTTTGATTTTTCTCTGGAATTACTTGTCCTTATATTTTCTACTGCATTTAAGAAATTGCCACATAATTGTTGGCTGCTTACAGGTCTTGAGTGACAATTACTTGTGAGCTAGCTCCTGTGTAACACTGTGTGAAGTGAGAGGAAGTAAAAGCCTTCCTCAGTAGCTTAGGAAAGGAGAACAGAGAAAGTTATTCTCAAACTAAGTATGTAAAAAGCTATTGTTGGAATGATTCAACAGTTTATTTCGTAGGTATATATACTGCTGAGATAGGTGTCTACACTGGCTTTTCTCCTATGGTGCATTGGCGTAATTAATGTTCAAGCAGACTGTCCCACAAATTCTGAAAATATTGGTTTCTATTACTAATGTTTCCTGTTCTAAACTTGTTCTTAAATGTGTTTTTCAGGAGTCTAATCAGTGACCAAAAAACAATGTTGGTGTTACTAATATTGTGATATTATTGATTGGTAGCCATTGCTGCAGCCATGAATGAACATTACATGATGAATAAAAGAACTTATGTTTATCCAAAATTTGTTTTGCAAAGTTCAGTCTATAGAAAGAAACACTACTATGCAACATAAACACTAGCACAGACATACTCATACTTCTTTCTATGATCATGAGCCACTCTATCAGTAGCTGACTAACAATCACTCATTGTGCTGACTTTTTAAGCCCCTCCCTCATTAAGATAATCCCATATTCTCTTCCTGCTAATCGTGTAAAACAAATAACATTTAATTATTCACAAAAGAGGAGGTATTTACAGCCCGCCATTGGCTACTGATCCATGTTCGCAGGATGTCTTGTCATTTAGTTTCTACTTTTCCTTACTGCTTTTCCTAATTTCTGGAACTTTCCACCCTCAGTTAGAGTAGTACTCAAATTCAGGTGACCTTGCTACCAATTCTGTGCTTCAGCAGCTGCCATGCTAATATGATGTTGCCACATTGCAGGGGCAGTATCCATTAGTGAAGCCTCACTTCCTGCTTGGCATATTTATAATACTAGCTCCACTTTTACTGGTCATGCATCATCAGAAGCATTCGCTTATATTATCAAAATTGGAAAGCTGGAAGACCTACTCTATATATATTATAAAAATGGATGGTTTATATATATGTATATATGTTCCACATCTCCTAATCAATGGACAGATTTCAACCAAACTTGGTACACATATCACTTACTGTCTGTAAATCATCACTGTGGATGCAAGAACCACCTACCTATCGAAGGTGCATGAGGGTGGGGCAGGTGGGAGGAGTGGGGAGGGGGGGGGGGGCAGGGGGGGGATGGGAGGTGTTGAATAACCAGTGTAGCCCATGACATGCAAATACCCATACTGATAACCATCAAAAAATCATGAAAGGAAAAAATTTGTTATTTACTACATTTGTGCTCTTCATGAACTAAAACTGTCACATGAAGCTTGATGTTTTCATTTATTGCCTCTTTACTACTTACTGTATTTGTGACATTTTGTAAACTGTATGCACATATACCTGCTCCCTGCACCCATTCATTTGTAATACTTCCTTTAAAATCAATAGTGATGCTACCCTATGTGATCAAAAGAATCTGGACGCCTGGCTGAAAATGACTTACAAGTCTGTGATGCGCTCCATTGGTATTGCTGGAATTCACTCTTGCAGACATACATTCAATCAGGTGCTGGAAGGTTTCTTGGGGAATGGTTGCTCGTTCTTCGTGGAGTGCTGAACTGAGGAGAGGTATCAATGTCAGTCAGTGAGGCCTGGCATGAAGTCAGTGTTCCAAAACATCCCAGACATGTTCTATAGGATTCAGGTCAGGACTCTGTGCAGGCTGGTCCATTACAGTTTGTCATATAACCACTCTGCCACAGGCCATGCATTATGAACAGGTGCTTCATCATGTTGAAAGATGCAATTGCCATCCCTGAATTGTTCTTCAACAGTGAGAAGCAAGAAGGTGTTTACAACATCATTGAAGGCCTGTGCTGTGATAGTGTCATGCAAAACAACAAGGAGTGCAAGCCCCCTCCATGAAAAACATGAGCACACCATAACACCACTGCGTCCAAATTTAACTGTTGGCACTAAACACACTGGCAGATGACGTTCACTGTGCATTTGCCATACCCACACCCTGCCACTGGATCACCACATTGTGTAACGTGATTCGTCACTCCACACAACGTTTTTCCACTGTTCAATCGTCCAATGTTTACATTACTTACACCAAGTGACGGATTGTTTGGTATTTACCGGTGTGATGTGTGGCTTATGAGCAGTCGCTCGACCATGAAATCCAAGTTTTCTCACCTCCTCCCTAACTGTCACAGTAGTTGCAGCGGATCCTGCTGCAGTTTGGCATTCCTGCATGATGGTCTAGATAGATTTCTGCCTATTACACATTACGACCCTCTTCAACTGTCAGTGGTCTCTGTCAGTCAACAGATGTGGTCGGCCTGTACACTTTTGTGCTGTATGTGCCCCTTCACATTTCCACTTCACAATCACATCAGAAACAGTGGACCTAGGGATGCTTAGGAGTGTAGAAATCTCGTGTACAGACATATGACACAAGTGACACCCTATCACCTGACCACGTTCGAAGTCCATATTCCTCGGAGCGTCCCATTCTGCTCTCTCACAATGTCTAATGACTACTGAGGTCACTGATATGGAGTACCTGGCAGTAGGTGGCAGCACAGTGCACCTAATATGAAAAACGTATGTTTTTGGGGGTGTCTGAATACTTTTGATCACATAGTGTATCTTGTGCTGTGGCCTGTTGTTCTGTCTCTCATTTCTCTAAATTCCATATAGACTTAAGTCTGTTGTTGGACTTACTTATTTCTGACATAATGTGAATGTTCTTCAATTTTTTAGTAACTTTTCTCAGTAATTTTGAAAAGTTTTTGTAGAATGCAACTATTGCAGGACCTTTATTTGTTCTTACCAAAAAATATATATCTCTTTTTACCAAGATAATTTAGTACCCCTTGTGGTTCAGTTATTTAGTAGATGTGTAATGTCCTTTCTGATTAGTTTATGAGGAAATCTACTTTCATATAATGATATGAATATATCATGGAATAGATTAAATTTTCTAGCAGCATTTGGTTCATTATAAATTTCATCCCCGACCATCTCTTGTAAAGTAGCCAGCAGCCTTGCCATGTCGTTAGTGCTGGTTTCCATTGGACGTGGCTAGTACTTAGATGGGTGACCGGCTGAGGAAAACTGAGTGCTTTTGGTTTTAAGGCCATGCAAGACACTTAAATGGCATCCAATTGAAAGACTTGCACCAGCCTGTGGTGCCACAGATCATTTTTTTAAATTTTTTTTTTGGTAAACTATGCTCAAAAGCATTTGTTCTGAAGTCACTAACTACTGTCATTTCCACTGAGGGGAATCTATAACGTGTATTGGGGCTTATGCTGGTTTATCTGTAGGCATATATGTTTTATTTCTTCCTGTTTATTTTTATCCATTAATTTGACTAAGTAGTTTAAAACAAAGATTAAAATGTTGTATGCCAACAGTAATGAAACCTGTGAAGATAGCATGAAAAAATGAAGAACAATAATTTTCTAATGTTTTGTAAAAACTCATATCAGATGTTTAATCGATCTTGTACTGTCTGTCTTTTCCCATTCATGGTAGAGAGTGAATGTGGATTTCTGTTTAGTTCAGTAAATAATGTCAAATCCACACATCAAAAAAAGTTTTGCATCACCCTGGTTACCAGAACTCGTGAAGATAGACGTTGACTGTTGATACTGTATCACAGACACAGTCCCTTTGACTGTTCAGAGATGTCACTAAACCAGCCCAAATATGTAAACAACCATGCACGAGCAGTGCCTATTAGACGGAGGGGAGTGCGACAGACAATCAGTTTCAGTCATCCCACCAGAAAGGCGGTACAAGGCTCATGCTGTCTGTAGTTCAACTATGCCTAGGCAGTCAATACTGCGGTTCAGTCACATCTGCATTGATACTGTGTGCCAGGAACAGCTCTCAACAGGGGAAGTGTCCAGGCATCTCGGAGTGAAGCAAAGAGATGTTGTTCGGACATGGAGGAGAGACATGAACTGTTGATGAAATGCCTGGCTCAGGCCACCCAAGGGCTACTACTGCAGTGGATGACCGCTACCTAGGGATTATGGCTCGGAGGAACCATAACTGACAGCAATGCCACCATGTTGATAATGCTTTTCATGCAGCCACAGGACGTTGTGTTATGACTGAAACTGTGCACAATAGGCTGCATGATGCGCAACTTCAACATCCATGGCGAGATCCATCATTGCAACCACGACACCAAGCAGTGCCGTACAGATGGGCCCCACAACATGCTGAATGGACTGCTCGGGATTGGCATCAAGTTCTCTTCACTGATGAGTGTCGCATGTGTCTTCAACTAGACAATCATTTGAGACGTGTTTGGAGGCAACCCAGTCAGGGTTAACGCATTAGACACACTGTCCAGCAAGTGCAGCAAGGTGGAGGTTCCCTGCTATTTGGGGTTGCATTATGTGGGGCCGACGATGCCACTGATGGTCATGGAAGGCACCGTAACGGCTGTACAATAGGTAAATGCCATCCTGTGACCGATAGTGCAACCGTATCGGCAGCATACTGGCAAGGCATTCGTCTTCATGGACGACAATTCACGCCCCCATCATGCACATCTTGTGAATGACTTCCTTCAGGATAATGACATCACTCAAGTAGAGTGGTAAGCATGTTCTCCAGACATGAATCCTATCAAACATGCCTGGCATAGATTCAAAAGGGCTGTTTATGGACAACGTGACCCGCCAACCACTCTGAGGGATATACGCCAAATTGCCGTTGAGGAAAATTGTGAGGGTGGCAAAATGTTGTCATTGAAATTGTTTTTTTAAGTATAATGATAATGTTCATTGTATTACCATTGAGGCATTTGATAATTTATTGACAAAGTGTTGAGAAATATTTGTTCCTGTCATTAAACTCGTATTTTATTACTAGTCCACCTGTATAAGGTCTTCCATGTATGACAGCATTAGGGCTCTGTCAAAGAGGGAGCGTGCAACTTGGGTGGGCACACGCCACTGTCTCTGTTTTGCACACAAAGCTATGGCATCATCCCGGGCGAACAGGTTGTGAGCACCTGCCAAACAGGTTGCGGGCACCTGTGCTAGACCGTCCTTGCCTGTGGTGCAAATGCTAGGTTGCAGGTACGTACCTGCAAGATGATGGCAGAAAGAGAAATACTGATTGATTTGGTGCATGTAAATGTATTTTTGGGCAATATATGACACTGTAATTACAAAAATGTGATGAAAAACGTGGCAACAAGGAAGGAAATTGATGCAAGTATATGTCAGACAGGTATTTTCCTTGTTTATACATAGATGCACATTTGCATGCTATAGTACCAGATGAATATTGTAGTGTACAATATGGTCCAGTTGAAATAATAATGTGCTTGCACAAACTAGTGGTGCCACTGAAGTACAATTTAAGCTACAAATATACCACTCAGACAACAGCTTCCACATTAACAATTTAAAGTCTATAGACCTTAAAAAGACTCATCACTTTTGAACGAGTATACTGGAGGCGTTTTCCATCACACAACAGCCACCGCATATTTGTTTATTGGAAATTTTATTTGAAGGATCTTCCAGCTGCTGATTTGGGGAAAGGGGTCATCAGATAGCTTTGTAATTTAAATCCTTCATCACCTGTCAGCACATGAAGGGCAGCCATGTTTGTGCCTTTTCCTCACATAAATTATGGGAAAATGCAGTTTTCAAAGCTGCCTGCCATAGTTGCCCATGTCGATAACCATGGAGCTGTAATCAATAACTACAAGCAGGACAACTGAAAACATGTTTTTGTAACAAAAAAATTTGAGCAACTGTTTTTAAAACGTTTCTTTCTAACAAGCTTCCCATCTATGCAGCCAGTGCAGTTAGGAAACTGCCACTGTTCCATCAATACTATCTTAGTTTTCCTCCAGATTTCCTCTGTAGTTGAGGTAAATACAGTGGCTGTAAAACTTTGCACAATTATTGACTTATGTATTTAACTAAGTTGGACAGTTGTCCTTCCCATGAGGAATTGAAAAGCAATGGCATGGTGTGAATGACCAGTGGCCGAATACCTGGAAAAATGCAGAATTTATTAGTAATAAATGCATAATATGAAACAAAATAATTTGCATATGGCTTGACTCACAGGTATGACTGTTGAAGCAAAATGGAAAAATATATGAGACTCCTACAACAAATACATAAAATTCATAAATGGAGGCATATATTCAGCCAAGAAGTATCAGAACTGGCCATTGGCAGGTCATTTGGAGTTTTTTCCTGGCACACTGCCACGTCACACATTATCAAATTCTGAAGAGTCAGAGGAACAATTTGCTGAGATGGGGATCAAGAGGAAGAAGCACTATTGAATCTGTAATGTCAGTTCTTCTTCTTCTTGGTTGGCTCTACAGTCCTTGAAGAACCTTGGCCTCCTGCATCACCTTCCTCCATTCTTCTCTGTCCATCACCTTCCTTCTCCAATTTCTTATTCCCATCGCATTTAGATCTTCTTCCATATTGTCCAGCCACCTTTTCCTGGATCTACCTCTTCTCCTTCTCCCATAAAAACTTTCTTGACACTCCAAGTTTCTGGTATTCTCTGTACATGTCCTGCCCATCTTATTCTTCCCTGCTTAATTTTAGCAACAATATCCATATATCCAAAAAGTGTTTGTAGTTCTACATTTGTTCTTACTCTCCAGCCATCTTCCTCTCTCACTGCTCCAAAAATCCTTCTCAGTATCTTTTTTTCCCATCTCAATAACCAGTTCTCCTCCTTTAATATCAATACCCAGCCTTCTGATCCATATATTACTATAGGTCTTAATATAGTCGTGTATATTTTGATTTTTGTATTCCCACTAATATTCCTGTAGTTAAGTACGTTCTGCAAAGCAAAATAGCAACAATTTCCACTTGCTATCCATTCATGAATTTCTACTGCTACCGTACTTTACTGTTCTCTGTTATTACAGAACCTAAATATTTTCACCCTTTTATATTCTTTCCCATTCATTACTATTGAATACTTTTGCCCATTTATATTGTGAGACACAACATGCTACGGTGCGTCACGCATGCATTGGGGAAACCAATTTCGACACGTATTGTAACTGTGGTTGCGTGGTACAATGTGTATTAGACTGCAGTCTCTGTAACAATGTATGACTGAATAAATGATTTCTTGCATGGAAACCATGCATTTCCGGACATAAGCCCATTAGACCTCTTTTGTTCCATACCCTCTCATTGATCAATCCCTAGAGTTTTTACACGGTGGAAAAACTCATCCTGTAGAGTACTATGTTTTACAATTATTACAATTTTTAAAAATATACACGGAAGAGCCAAAGAAACTGGTACACTTGCCTAATATTGTATCGAGCCCCCGCAAGTACACAAGAGTGCCGCAACATGAAATGGTATGGACTCGACTAAAGTCTAAAGTAGTGTTGGAGGGGAGCTGACACCATGAATCCTGCAGGGCTGTCCATAAATCTGTAAGAGTACGAGGGGATAGAGGTCTCTTTTGAACAGCATGTTGCAAGGCATCCCAGATATGCTCAATAATGTTCATGTCTGGGGAGTTTGGTGGCTAGCATAAGTGTTTAAACTCAGAAGTGTGTTCCTGGAGCCACACTGTAGCAATTCTGGACGTGTGGGATGTTGCAGTGTCCTGCTGGAATTGCCCAAGTCCATCGGAATGCACAATGGACATGAATGGATGCAGGTGATCAGACAGGATGCTTATGTACGTCTCACCTATCAGAGTCGTATCTAGACATATCAGGGGTCTCATATCACTCCAACTGCACACGCCCCACACCATTACAGCCTCCACCAGCTTGAACAGTCCCTGCTGACATGCAGGGTCCATGCATTCATGAGGTTGTCTCCATACCCATACACATCCATCCACGCAATACAATTTGAAGCGAGACTATTCTGACCAGGCAACACATTTCCAGTTATCATCAGTCCAATGTCGGTGTTGATGGGCCTTGGCGAGACATAGAGCTTTGTGTCGTGCAGTCATCAAGAGTACATGAGTGGGCCTTCAGCTCCTAAAGCCCATATTGATGATGTTTCATTGAATGGTTCAACATTGACACTTGTTGATGACCGAGGATTGAAATCTGCAGCAGTTTGCAGAAGGGTTGCACTTCGGTCATGTTGAACAATTCTCTTCAGTCGTCGTTGGTCTCGTTGTTGCAGGATCTCCTGGGCAATGTCAGAGATTTGATGTTTTACCAGATTCCTGGCGTTCATGGTACACTCATGAAATGGTCATAAGGGAAATTCCCCACTTTATCGCTACTGTGGAGATGCTGTGTCGCATCGCTCATGCGCCGACTATAACACCACATTCAAACTCACATAAATCGTGATAACCTGCCATTGTAGCAGCAGTAACAGATCTAACAACTGCGCCAGACACTTGTCGTATTTAAGCGTTGCTGACTGCCGTGCCGTATTCTGCCTGTTTACATATTTATATATTTGAATACGCATGCCTATAACAGTTGCTTTGTCACTTCAGTGTACAGTTATAGTAAATAATAAAATAAAGTAAGTGGTTTCTACCATAAATAATGTTCTATCATAATTAATGCTCTACCAAGCAGCGACAGAAGACTCAATAACATGATAAATAATGTACTTGCCTCAAACAAACTGACAATCTTTCCTTTGAAACCATGGCTTTTCTCTAGTTAGTTTCTTTTGTATCCCACCTGGAAGGCGGCCCATGGATAGGAGAAGGAGCAGAAAAAAACGTCAGTACTGCAGTGAGTAAAAAATGGTTACTGGTGCAAAAAAGAATACATAACTTTGTACAGATGTGAAGTCTTCGACCCGTCATATGGAGAGCAAACTGAAGCAAAATTTCCTGGCTGGATGCACCTGATGAAAAGCACTTTTGATATGCAGCACAACTTAACCTAGATCTTCTATCCATCTTGCTACTGTGATGTGAGGGGAAAAAAATTCAGCAATGTACAGCGTAGGAAACTGAACATACAGTAGACCACTATCCGACCTAATATGGTGGTGGGTACAGCTGGAAAAAAAAAAAAGAATAGGCCGGGGCTTTATAAATTCTCTCTTCAGACACCAGCAATACCATTAAAAACACACTCTTTCATAACAAAACCCAATTTTATTAACATTTTCTTATTCCATAATCACTACAGGTGTTTCTTGTTTATCATCCACTTCAGACACTTTTTTTTAAATTTAAATGCAAAACACTGCACAAAATTACAATTTAATAATGCGCACGCTTTGGCCGTCTGATATGCGACTGAAGAAACAAAGAGTGCTTCTAAGTATCCCTTTTTGAAGAATGGTTCTCGTAATTTACTCAGTATTATAATTGTGACACCAGGTTTTCATCTAGTCACAGTTATGTTGCCGTCATACAAAACACAACATTTTATGTTGTTAGCCACTTAAAATTAAGCTTTGTAATTCGGGTACTTATTGCTCATAGTGAAGTTGGTTCTACATCTACATTTATACTCCGCAAGCCACCCAACGGTGTGTGGCGGAGGGCACTTTACGTGCCACTGTCATTACCTCCCTTTGCTGTTCCAGTCGCGTATGGTTTGCGGGAAGAACGACTGTCTGAAAGCCTCCGTGCGCGCTCTAATCTCTCTAATTTTACATTCGTGACCTCCTCGGGAGGTATAAGTAGGGGGAAGCAATATATTCGATACCTCATCCAGAAACACACCCTCTCGAAACTTGGCGAGCAAGCTACACCGCGATGCAGAGCGCCTCTCTTGCAGAGTCTGCCACTTGAGTTTATTAAACATCTCCGTAACGCTATCACGGTTACCAAATAACCCTGTGACGAAACGCGCCGCTCTTCTTTGGATCTTCTCTATCTCCTCCGTCAAACCGATCTGGTACGGATCCCACACTGATGAGCAATACTCAAGTATAGGTCGAACGAGTGTTTTGTAAGCCACCTCCTTTGTTGATGGACTACATTTTCTAAGCACTCTCCCAATGAATCTCAACCTGGTACCCGCCTTACCAACAATTAATTTTATATGATCATTCCACTTCAAATCGTTCCGCACGCATACTCCCAGATATTTTACAGAAGTAACTGCTACCAGTGTTTGTTCCGCTATCATATAATCATACAATAAAGGATCCTTCTTTCTATGTATTCACAATACATTACATTTGTCTATGTTAAGGGACAGTTGCCACTCCCTGCACCAAGTGCCTATCCGCTGCAGATCTTCCTGCATTTCGCTACAATTTTCTAATGCTGCAACGTCTCTGTATACTACAGCATCATCCGCGAAAAGCCGCATGGAACTTCCGACACTATCTACTAGGTCATTTATATATATTGTGAAAAGCAATGGTCCCATAACACTCCCCTGTGGCACGCCAGAGGTTACTTTAACGTCTCTCCATTGATAACAACATGCTGTGTTCTGTTTGCTAAAAACTCTTCAATCCAGCCACACAGATGGTCTGATATTCCGTAGGCTCTTACTTTGTTTATCAGGCGACAGTGCGGAACTGTATCGAACGCCTTCCGGAAGTCAAGAAAAATAGCATCTACCTGGGAGCCTGTATCTAATATTTTCTGGGTCTCATGAACAAATAAAGCGAGTTGGGTCTCACACGATCGCTGTTTCCGGAATCCATGTTGATTCCTACATAGTAGACTCTGGGTTTCCAAAAACGACATGATACGCGAGCAAAAAACATGTTCTAAAATTCTACAACAGATCGACGTCAGAGATATAGGTCTATAGTTTTGCGCATCTGCTCGACGACCCTTCTTGAAGACTGGGACTACCTGTGCTTTTTTCCAATCATTTGGAACCCTCCGTTCCTCTAGAGACTTGCGGTACACGGCTGTTAGAAGGGGGGCAAGTTCTTTCGCGTACTCTGTGTAGAATCGAATTGGTATCCCGTCAGGTCCAGTGGACTTTCCTCTATTGAGTGATTCCAGTTGCTTTTCTATTCCTTGGACACTTATTTCGATGTCAGCCATTTTTTCGTTTGTGCGAGGATTTAGAGAAGGAACTGCAGTGCGGTCTTCCTCTGTGAAACAGCTTTGGAAAAAGGTGTTTAGTATTTCAGCTTTACGCGTGTCATCCTCTGTTTCAATGCCATCATCATCCCGGAGTGTCTGGATATGCTGTTTCGAGCCACTTACTGATTTAACGTAAGACCAGAACTTCCTAGGATTTTCTGTCAAGTCGGTACATAGAATTTTACTTTCGAATTCACTGAATGCTTCACGCATAGCCCTCCTTGCGCTAACTTTGACATCGTTTAGCTTCTGTTTGTCTGAGAGGTTTTGGCTGCCTTTAAACTTGGAGTGAAGCTCTCTTTGCTTTCGCAGTAGTTTCCTAACTTTGTTGTTGTACCACGGTGGGTTTTTCCCGTCCCTCACAGTTTTACTCGGCATGTATCTGTCTAAAACGCATTTTACGATTGCCTTGAACTTTTTCCATAAACACTCAACATTGTCAGTGTCGGAACAGAAATTTTCGTTTTGATCTGTTAGCTAGTCTGAAATCTGCCTTCTATTACTCTTGCTAAACAGATAAACCTTCCTCCCTTTTTTTATATTCCTATTAACTTCCTTATTCAGGGATGCTGCAACGGCCTTAGGATCACTGATTCCCTGTTCTGCACTTAAAGAGTCGAAAAGTTCAGGTCTGTTTGTTATCAGTAGGTCCAAGATGTTATCTCCACGAGTCGGTTCTCTGTTTAATTGCTCGAGGTAATTTTCGGATAGTGCACTCAGTATAATGTCACTCGATGCTCTGTCCCTACCACCCGTCCTAAACATCTGAGTGTCCCAGTCTATATCTGGTAAATTGAAATCTCCACCTAAGACTATAACATGCTGATAAAATTTATGTGAAATGTATACCAAATTTTCTCTCAGTTGTTCTGCCACTAATGCTGCTGAGTCGGGAGGTCGGTAAAAGGAGCCAATTATTAACCTAGCTCGGTTGTTGAGTGTAACCTCCACCCATAATAATTCACAGGAACTATCCACTTCTACTTCACTACAGGATAAACTACTGCTAACAGCGACGAACACTCCACCACCGGTTGCATGCAATCTATCCTTTCTAAACACCGTCTGTACCTTTGTAAAAATTTCGGCAGAATTTATCTCTGGCTTAAGCCAGCTTTCTGTACCTATAACGATTTCAGCTTCGGTGCTTTCTATCAGCGCTTGAAGTTCTGGTACTTTACTAATGCAGCTTCGACAGTTGACAATTACAATACCGATTGCTGCTTGGTCCCCGCCTGTCCTGACTTTGCCCCGCACCCGTTGAGGCTGTTGCCCTTTCTGTACTTGCCCAAGGCCATCTAACCTAAAAAACCGCCCAGCCCACGCCACACAACCCCTGCTACCCGTGTAGCCGCTTGTTGCGTGTAGTGGACTCCTGACCTATCCAGCGGAACCCGAAACCCCACCACCCTATGGCGCAAGTCGAGGAATCTGCAGCCCACATGGTCGCAGAACCGTCTCAGCCTCTGATTCAGACCCTCCACTCGGCTCTGTACCAAAGGTCCGCAGTCAGTCCTGTCGACGATGCTGCAGATGGTGAGCTCTGCTTTCATCCCGCTAGCGAGACTGGCAGTCTTCACCAAATCAGATAGCCGCCGGAAGCCAGAGAGGATTTCCTCCGATCCATAGCGACACACATCATTGGTGCCGACATGAGTGACCACCTGGAGATGGGTGCACCCTGTACCCTTCATGGCATCCGGAAGGACCCTTTCCACATCTGGAATGACTCCCCCCGGTATGCACACAGAGTGCACATTGGTTGTCTTCCCCTCTCTTGCTGCCATTTCCCTAAGGGGCCCCATTATGCGCCTGACGTTGGAGCTCCCAACTACCAGTAAGCCCACCCTCTGCAACTGCCCGGATCTTGCAGACTGAGAGGCAACCTCTGGAACAGGACAAGCAGCCATGTCAGGCCGAAGATCAGTATCAGCCTGAGACAGAGCCTGAAACCGGTTTGTCAGACAAACAGGAGAGGCCTTCCGTTCAGCCCTCCGGAATGTCTTTCGCCCCCTGCCACACCTTGAGACGACCTCCCACTCTACCACAGGTGAGGGATCAGCCTCAATGCGGGCAGTATCCCGGGCAACCACAGTCCGGACCCCCACAGTGATGCCCATTGGCAACAGCCTCAAGCTGTGTGACCGAAGCCAACACTGCCTGAAGCTGGGAGCGAAGGGATGCCAACTCAGCCTGCATCCGAACACAGCAGTTGCAGTCCCTATCCACGCTAAAAACTGTTTTGCAAAGAACGTCTGAACTAATCTACAGAGAGCGGAAACAAATCGACAAAATTTAAACTGTTATTAAAATACAAGATTGCCTAGTAAATGCAGTAATGCTGCTACTTGCGCACTGCTGACACTGCTTGGCGGCGGAAGGAGACTACGCGATTTTACACTATTCAGGTACTAAAACGCAATGCTACAACTCTCAAATACTATAATACGCCCGAAATTTATGAATTAAACAATGCAAGTACCAAAAACACGCAAAGAAATTAAGAATTAAACTATGTAACAAATGAGTGAGCTAGGAGTATATAGGAGTATACGACTTGCTGCTGCAGCTGCTTATCCAACGGCGGCAGGGAGCACACTGACTGTGACCAACCGACACTGGCCGTTCAAAACAAAAACAGAAGACAAATGACTACGCGAATTTACACTATTCAGGTACTAAAACGCGATGCTACAGCTCTCAAATACTATAATACGCCCGAAATTCTGTTGTATTTGATATAACCAAAGTACAGTGAATTCTCGACTACCCAGCTCGTGACTACACGGCCTCCAGACTATGAAACCTACTTAATTAATATCATTCTAATATTTCTCTGAGATAAAATGAGGATTAATTTATTGTATGTACTAAACTTTTCCAAAACCTTAGCAAGCAGACGCTAGCTAGAATGCTGTATGGCCGCTCAAAATGTTACACCCATCTTTTGTGCTTCTAAAACATCTGGAGTCACAATTATAATACTGAGTAAATTACGAGAACCATTCTTCAAAAAGGGATACTTAGAAGCACTCTTTGTTTCTTCAGTTGCATATCAGACGGCCAAAGTGTGTGCATTATTAAATTGTAATTTTGTGCAGTATTTTGCATTTAAATTTAAAAAAAAGTGTCTGAAGTGGATGATAACAAAAAACACCTGTAGTGATTATGGAATAAGAAAATGTTAATAAAATTGGGTTTTGTTATGAAAGATTATGTTTTAATGGTATTGCTGGTGTCAGAAGAGAGAATTTGTAAAGCCCCGGCGTATTCTTTTTTTTTCCACCTGTACCCACCACCATATTAGGTCGGATAGTGGTCTACTGTATGTTCAGTTTCCTACGCTGTACATTGCTGAATTTTTTTCCCCTCACATCACGGTAGCAAGATGGATAGAAGATCTAGGTTAAGTTGTGCTGCATATCGAAAGAAAGCTGAACAAAAAAGATCGATTCATATTTTAGTAAAAGTTAACCGTGTGGTTCTGAACATTTAGGTGAAGCGCAGTCCAAAATAGTAATAATGGTTGTTGTCGTCGTGTGACTAGGGCCTCCCGTCAGGTAGACCATTCGCCGGGTGCAAGTCTTTCGATTTGATGCCACCTTGGCGACTTGCATGTCAATGGGGATGAAATTATGATGATGATTAGGACAACAAAACGCCCAATCGCTGAGCAGATTAAATCTCCGACCCAGCAATCAAACCCAGGCCCTTAGGATTGACGTTCTGTCGCGCTGACCACCCAGCTACTGGGGGAGGACAGTAATAATGGTGTATCTCTGTAAGTGCAGATGAATTTAGAGTTGTAAACTGTAACAGAATGCAGAAGTTCTAACTTTCAGAGTTCCGGAAGGATGAAATCTACATGCTCTAAAGTAGAGGATTTCCTTGTTCCCAGTAATGACTCATTTTATTGGTAAACAACGACCAGACACTGGGTTATTTAGCTAAAAATAGTACAGATGAAAACAAAAAGGTTGATTTTTTTTCTGATACACCGACAGATCTCGGTGATCTTGCACCAAAAAATTGTTTCAGTGGGTTTTGGTGAATGGGTAAATTATCAACCGTGAATAACTTGCATAGTCTGATGGGTAAGAATCACTGATGTGGTTCATGTCGTAAATTATTTGGTGATGCATCTCAGTTTGCGACGTCTGGTATCAGTGATTGGAGCCATGCAGGAATACGAACCGCTGAACGTGAAAATTCTACCTCTCACAGAGACTGCTTGTTAAAATTGAAAAACAAAGGAAACGAAATGAACAGAATTGTCAGTCTGTTGCTCATCTGGCATCAACGTGAAGTTACAACTGGAGAAATGCACTAAAAACGTTGTTTCTTTAGTTAAGAAGCTAACTTCTAGAAGTCTAGCGTATCCTGGAGACTAGGAGTTGTTTGGCTCTGTGAGAAATGTGTGATTCTTTCTTGACTGACCATATAGCAATGTTTGTTACCCTTGAGTTACTTCATACTTGTCACCAGCAAATTATGAAGTTTTTATGTGTCTTATGGGGAGATCAGTGACCCAAAAAATATGTACAATAATGAAGTTAATTATTATAAGTATTTTTCAGTTATAGTAGATTTGACACTAGACATATCCCACAATGACCAGTTAAGTACAATAATTAGATATGTAAATGAAGATGGCCTCTCAGTTGAAAGATTTCTGTGTTTTATTAAAAAAGAAAAAAGTGCAGGTCACACTGCAGAGAAGCTCTTTGAAGCAGTTTTGAATTCTTTAGAACTACATGGACTGAAATTTGACAACTGTAGAGGGCAGTTATATGATAAAGTAGCCAACACATCTGGTGCTTGCAAGCAGGACTCAAGGACTGAAGAACTTTCTTCATTTCATTTTCGGCTCACTCGCTGATTCTAGTTGGATTGTGAGCTGCACAATGCTGCAATACAGTTTTTTGAGTTAATTCAAGGTTTATACAACTTCTTTGCAGATTCTACAGGCAGTTGGAACATCTTGGAAACATTTTTTGATTCTGCAATTAGAAGCTCAAGTAACTGCCTACAAAACGATAGTGTGCATGTGAGAATGCTTGTAATAGTTTGAATGTAAGTTGGAAAGCTGTGTTTTCTGAATTAAGAACAATTTCAGAAAATGAGAGTGGAAGAGTTAGATGTGAAGCTTGAGTTCTGTTTAGAAAGTAAAGTGGTACATCATTGTGGCAGCTCTTATTATATCAGTGTGGGGTAGTATTCTGCAATAGCAATGAAAAACCTACAAGCTGGGGATGTAGACATTTCTAATTCAGAAAATGAGAGTGGAAGAGTTAGATGTGAAGCTTGAGTTCTGTTTAGAAAGTAAAGTGGTACATCATTGTGGCAGCTCTTATTATATCAGTGTGGGGTAGTATTCTGCAATAGCAATGAAAAACCTACAAGCTGGGGATGTAGACATTTCTAATTCTGTTAAAATGTATGACTCCCTTGCAATGTTTTTAGCTGAGCTTCAGACTTTTTTTCAGTTCAAAAGGATTCGACTGAAAAGAAACTAAAGGAGATTAAGAATTACTACCACATCCACCTCCTTCAGCTGCTGACAATCAAAAAAGGATAGGCCTACATCAAAATAAACACAAGAGATTCTTTGATGAATCACCGGTGTCTGCAGACAAACACAAATGTTTTGAAGAACCAACAGTTTTAGATTGTGTTGAGTTCGGGAAACGAATGAAAATCTCGTATTCGAGGTTTATACAAACTCTTCAGGCCGAGTTACAGAAGACACTTAATGTCTACAGAGAATATTACTGAAGACTTTCGTTGCTCTCAAATATCACCGAACTAGAAGCTGTTCATATTTATGATGCTGCAATGGAACTGTAGAGCTGTCTATAGTTCTGACATAACAGAACAACTTTGGTAAAGAATGTATACATTTAGAAGTTACCTGTTGTCTGTGAAGATAGAAGATGGTGACAAGTTGTCCTCTCTTTGAATTTCTCTGTAGAATGTTGGTTTAAAAAAATTGGTAATGTCTATATAAATGTAAAGCACTCAAAATGAACAAATGTGCTCCAGCAACAATCTGTTCATCTGAAAGGTCCTTTTATGGTTTAAAATGGACAAGGACCTACAGTAACTACAGACAACAGAAAACCAAGAAAGACTGATCAATCTAGGAGTACCAACCATAGAATCACGCATTACAGTTAATCTGGATTTTCGGGAAGTGATAAATGAATTCGCAAATACAAAAGTGAGAAGGAAGTTCAATATATTTTGAAAAAGGTCAGTCACATGGTATTGTATCATATATTTCGGAATGACTAAATTTCTCATGTAAGTACCACTGAGTAAAGTGGCGCAGTGGTTAGCACACTGGACTCGCATTCAGGAGGACGACGGTTCAATCCCTCGTCCGGCCATCCTGATTTGGGTTTTCCGTGATTTCCCTAAATCACTCCAGGCAAATGCCGGGATGGTTCCTTTGAAAGGGCATGGCCGGCTTCCTTCCCTAATCCTATGAGACCGATGACCTTACTGTTTGGTCTCTTCCCCCAAACAACCCAATCCAATCACATGTAAGTGAAGTAATTTTGATATATGGTATTGAACTGTAATAGTTTCTCTGTATTTTTACCATATATTGTGTCCAAGCTAGATGTTTCTGTGGTAATTTTTCAGTAAAAGGGGATATTGGACTGTAGTAATTATTTTATTATTTTTGAATATTTAGCCTGTACATGTGCTCTGTGTTACTCAAATACTTCACCAAAGTTTACAATTGAAGCTAATTCTTACAGATTTATTGTTGGCAGTACACAAACGAAAAGCAATGCTGAAGTTTAGGAAAGGTGGGTGTAAAATAAATTATTCCACAAGGGCTTCACTCACCCTAAATTCGGCCCTGCGTCTATATGAAAAATCATAAGCCTGACTGTCTGGAGTGTGCGTCGCTATGCATAAATTATCTGACACACACACACTACCGAGCAAACTCACTCTTGTTACATCTCTTGTGCGGCACTAGCAAATTTCCATCGTGATTATTATTCTTAAATTATTAATTAAATCAACAGAACTGGTGACTGTTTCCTGGATAGTACGAGATAGGTTATACAGATGCAATAATTAAAAGATATAAAACATGTTGTGTAACATTCTACCGTATTAATTTTTTTATTTACTTTGTTTCGTAAATGGAATATCGCCGAGAGAAAACCGAGGGCAGACACCACATGGTATGCATAAATTACAAATGGTTAACCAGAGGAATGGTACCAACAACATTTAAGGGGAGCCGGAACAATCCGTCTCCTCCACGTTAATTTTAGCAAATAGAAGGAACATTTTTTCTACAACCATTAGACATATTGCTCTGAAATTTGGACTACATGTTCAATGAATATTTCTCTACAAAGTTATAGTGCCATGTTAAGAAATATTTATTGGTTTTTGTTTTACAATTTTTTTAAACAGATGCTTATTTTTTTCAAGAAGTAAACAATACTGTGGAGGGCTATAAATTTCATTGGTATACTGTTAGCAGTTGTTGAGAAAATGTTCCTCAAGGATGAAAATTTTAAAGTTACGAGAAATGGCTTCCAAAGTTTTTTGGGTCAACAGAAACATCCGATCTCACGCGTCGGCTTTGACCCGTGACGTAAGGGTGTTGTGGTGTGTGACGTCATTACGGCGCGGAGTTTGGTTTGTGAGTGTGGCGTGTTTGTAGATGTTGTGTTGTTGTTTGTTGTGCCCTCTGGTGGTATGTTCATGGTTTTCATTTGTTTGGTGTGTTGGGCTCAGTTTGCTGTTGCTTAGTGGTGAGTGCTGCGTGCGTCTTTTTGAAGCGGAATTTGTATCAGTGAGTTAACGGGTTTGTGTGATGGTTAATGTAATGATGAATTCTGTACGTCGGGTGAGTTTGTTATTAAGTGTATTCGGTTGTGGTTTTTTGTTCAGGAATGGATATGAAAGACCAGATTAATAGTTCTCGGTTAAGGGCTATGATGGGGGACACAGCTTTAGAGCTGATTAAATTCCTTCAGCTATTTGGCTTAATTGCCGAAGTCGTGAAGTGCGGTGTGTGCCGTGAACCAATGAAATTGGTTAAAGTTCCGGCCTCTCGGAATTAAGATGTTTTTTGTGTTGCATTTGGTTTTTGTTTGTGGGTTTTTTATTTTGGGGTTGTGGGGGGGGGGGGGGGGGGGGGAGGGGGTTGAGGTGTGGGTGGGTTGGGTTTTTCTTTTGGTTCAGTATTTTTTCGTTGGTTTGTGTGTGTGTGTGTGTGTGTGTGTGTGTGTGTGCGTGTATGTTTCCGTGTGCATTTGTGTGTGATTGTGGTGGCCAATCTAGTTTGTGGGGCTGGAACTTTCTTGTGGTAAGTTCCCTTTTTTTTTGTTTTTGGCGTATGTGTTGTGTATTGGGGTATAGGGAAGTGTTTCATTGAAATTTGTGGCTGTGAAGGTTGGTATTGGTATTCGTATTGGGATATGTTTTTGAGTTACATAAGTCAATGGTAGTGGTCGATCCTAAGTTATGGGATTGGTAGCTGCTGTTGAGCTATATAGTTGGAGGGAAGTGTTCAATCTCAATGTTTGGTGGAGTATGTTGATTTTTGTAATGGGAGATGGGATCGGGAGTTGCTGTTGAGCTATATGGGTCAAGGGAAGTGTTCGATCCCAATTTATGGGATCGGGAGCTGCTGTAGATATATGTAGGTCAAGGGAAGTGTTTTTTCGCAATGTTTTGCGGTGTATTTTGATTTTTGTATTGGGAGATGGGATCGGGAGATGCTGTTGAGCTATATAGGTCAAGGGAAGTGTTCGATCCCAATTTATGGGATCGGGAGCTGCTGTAGATACATGTAGGTTAAGGGAAGTGTTTGTACGCAATGTTTTGTGGTGTATTTTGATTTTTGTATTGGGAGATGGGATCGGGAGCTGCTGTTGAGCTATATAGGTCAAGGGAAGTGTTAGATCCCAATTTATGGGATCGGGAGCTACTGTAGATCTATATAGGTCAAGGGAAGTGTCCGATTCCAGATAATAATGTGTTTTGTGGTATTTGGTGAGTTTTGTGATGTCGATTTTTTTCGTCGTCTTGCGTGGTTTTGTATGGCGATGGGTGGCTAAATTTGTTTATATTTAGTTTCTCCCCACCCAAAAACCCCCAATTTCCCACGCTTGTCCCGTTAGAGTCATTAGGCTTCTTGTGAAACCTGTGTGTGTGTTGTTTTTCTATGTATTTTCGTCTTTATGATACGTATGCAACGTTTTTATATGCGCCATATTGGAATTGTCGTTTATGGTCGTTTCCGCCATATTTGTGACGTCATGGGTCAAAGCCGACGGGTTGGATCGGACGCTTCCGTATTTCCAGTTTTTTAATACATTCTTGCTCCATATGATGGATTATCAGCACCCTCTTCTTTTTCCAGCGTTAGTTTCCTTTTCACTGGTCTTTTCTTTCCTTTTGCTGCATGTTGTAGGCTTTTGTCTCTTCTTCCTGCACTTCTTAGTCTTTCTTCATCAATTAAGTGCATTGTGGAAATGGTGGTGTGAGCTGGTTGGAAACCTAAACGTTTCAGCACATCACATTTGATAATGTTTCCTTCATTGTATGTTGCCACTGCAACATACACTCCAAAATGAAATGTTTTTATCTGCACAAATACTCTTTTGAGAATCCTAATCCAAATTAAATTATTTACACTTTCATTTGGAATTTGTGTTTTTCCATGTAAACACTTTTCCAATAAACTTGGCTGTGAGAAATCTCTGAATATGAGTTTAATCTCATCAATTACAACATTTGGCAAAATGCTTTTATGGGCATATTACTTTCCTGATTGGTACTTACACCATGAGTCATCACCTGTGGGGCACAGTGCATGGTGTGGGTCTCATTTGTTTATGCAGTGTCAAAAAATAATCCCCATATTGCTCTCCTCATATGCTCAATGCTTTTTGTATTTTGCCTAATTGCACACCCATAATACCTCTGCAATCTATCAATTGCTTAATCTGTTAATCTTCCTCTTCCTCCAAGGGTCTTACCACCACTACGCTTCTGGAATCCTAATGTCTGCTTTAGTTTGCGCAAGCGAGCCCCCATGGGCATCTGCACATGTCCAATGCACTCCTGTTTTTTAATGTTAATTTCATTGCCATAAGGTTTGAGTTCCTCTACTGCTTCAAATCCCTTAGAATCACCATCTCCTAGATAGTTAGCATATGGTACATTATACCACTCCTGTGATCTGGAAAAAATTGCTTTCACTCCCTCTACTTCTATCACTCCACTCATGCCGTGAAAATTTGCTTCTCAACTTTCACTATGTTCGTCCTTGGTATTGTCCTTACATCTACAATGTTTTGAGAGAATAGCAACATCAATTACTTTGCAACTGTCTCCACTGGTAGCTGTCACACTCCATTTAGAGATTTATGATCTCTACGTTGCCATGATCCCTCTAAAGCTACAGTTAAATCTCTACAATTCCCATTATCTGTCACAGCTTCTTCAACTGCTTTCTTCATTGTTGCCTGAGCAATATCTTCAGCAGAAGATCCCACTAATTCATTTTAAAATTCAAACTTGGTTGGTGGTTTTGGCACGTTCATAATTCCACATAACATTGTCCCTGCAGCACTGCCCTTGCCAATGCAATGCAAGCCATACATTAGCGTAACATTTATATCATACACCTTCTACCCACTATTACCACTACAAGGAATACTGTTACAATTAGAAAACGAAACTTCTACAGCACATTTGTTACACTTCAATAACACGTTCATGCCAAACCGATGTGTAAATTATTTTCAATTCCAGTCCTCTTTCTTTGCAAACTTGGCATATACATTGTTTCAAAATATTATAAAGCAACGAAATATTAATTATTTCATTCACATCATTGTCACTTTCATAGTTTTCAAATTTGTCTTTGCTGTCACAAAGTTTCTTGCTGGAAGAAGTTTTATCACATTCATTTGGAGTAGTCGGTGAAGCAGTCTGAGCAGCATCTCCCTTCAAAACAACAAAAGATTTCTTCTTCCAGTCATTCTGCCTTTTCTTAAACGCTCGATTGCTGAAACGGGACATATAGATATCCACAAACCATATACGTAAAACAGGTACGAGCAAAATTCGAATACGCAAAATTAAACAGCTAAACAACACAAAGCATACTCCACAAGTCAACATACACGGTATAACGTTATGTTTACCGATATGAACAGACACTTGTCACAAACACAGAGATAAAGCCATACAGGCATATAACGTCGGAAAACAAAACACTGGCTAATTTTGCAAAGTTACCTTGTTTGCAGCCAGCGCAAAGACCTTGTAAAAAATAACTAGACTCACTGATGGCGCTGCAGTCGCGGGACAATTTGAACCTTCGGCTGGACGCCATTATAATGGTTGTAGTCTGATGTGTTGTGTAGTATTGTTGTTTATGAAGATCCTGATTCAACGTTGTATATTTGTTGGGGCGTACATACAGTATTTGTTACTCGTAATTCTACTGTCTGTACATTCCAATCAAAAGAAGTACAATGGTGAAGAGTTACGCAGCGATTAATTGTACAAATAAATTCGAGAAAGGAACGAATAATACATTTCACAGGTATGTGAATATTTTAAGTTGTTTCGTATGTCAGTGCACTTGCTTAATAAATGTTTTTGTAACACGGTATTAGCATAATGTCTGTGCATCTATTTGCAGGTTTCCTTTCTCAAAACCACAGCTGTTACAAAAATGGTTACACGCTGTCAGGAGGCAAGATTTCCGACCGACAGAATACCATTTTATATGTTCTGATCATTTTGAAGAAAGTTGGCTGATCGGTAGTGTTTTCATGGTCTAGGTTAGGTTGAAACTTGATAATTTGGTCATGTGTTACCAAAGCACTATGCCATATGTAACGCACTTCTCGTCATAAAATCTAAAGCAAGGTAGCATCAGAAAATATCTATTAATATAGTGGGCCAATCTTTGAGTATTTTGATGCATTTTGCGTACATCTATCGTAAATGAACTACGAAAAATGCTAGGGGTCCAGTACATAAGTTTTAGCTACGGCTGATTCCATGTAGCACGTAAGATAAATTCATTGACAGTGACTAGTTGCTGTTTGTTCATAAATTAAAAAGTTTATTGTAGTAAAGCATTTAAATGAGGCATTATGTTTGCGACCTAACTCAAGGGAAGGCATTTTATAACCAAAAGCGATGTATAAACATTCGAACTCCGCGCGTCAGTTTACCACTCTAATGGCCGCCGCCCAGCTATTCAATTTGTTCGCTCTTCACAGTCGACCACTCGTGCGGTTGTGGGGGGCCTGAGCCAGCGAGAGGCGCCGTCAGAGGTGACACACACAAGTCGCTACAACTGTTTACGCGGCGCGCCAACTTGGCAGCGATAAAAAACACACTTAGAAGGGTGATTTGTTTTATTCAGAAAACTCCAAATAATTTTATAATAAAAAAGACAAAAAACGTTAATTTTGTCATTTTCATCGTTCCGGCTCTCCTTAAGAAGATCGTCTATAAGGTAGGAAAAGAACTCCCACTTACAGCTCGGATGACTGTGCATGGTAATGCCTCGATCAAAAGTAGTATCAGTGCCTTACCCTGTCTAGTTATAAATCTGAAGCATTTTTTAAAAGCAATGCAGATATCGATTAACATTATTTTGATTTTTGGAATGTGGATACAAAAACTGTAAACGGCAACAATAAGCTGCAATACTTGTATAGAGTACGCCATGTTCTGTTTGGCAAAATTCTCACAATTAATTTTAAGATTTAACTTCAATTTCATTTCATATTTATAACTTTAAAAAAGATTTACATAATGAAACGAGATAAAAAGGTTGTTCCGACTAATGAAATAGTCGCTGTAATGAGGCAGACGAAAAATGATAGCGACACCGAATATTTCGATCATATCGACGACAGCCGGGAATATTACACAAATTCAATTAATGATGATGACGATAATGTCTTACTTCATTACGCTACCATGCTCACAATACACGAGGCTAATTTCCACATTTCATCGAGAAGTATTTTCTTGCATGAAGTCAGTGAAAGACGCACTATGCGGAAGCAATAAATTTCAGTTTCTCCATATCACGAGAATTTGTTGCAAGTGCGATGGAAAAAGACATGGTAGGTATACTAAACGCTAATGGGTCAATGCTTTCAATGCAGGACACATACAGACAGGGTGTCTCACCTAACTCTGACACCACAAATATCTCTGGAACAACAATAGATATTCAAAAACGGTTTTCACTAGCATGAACACACTGTAAGGGCTTAGGAAACCAAATACTATGCGAAATTTTAAAATGTAAACAAATACTATTTTCAACACAAACTTATGTAGTTTTAAATAGACGCCTCTATTATTTCGTATGCAATCAATAGCATGAAAAATCCCAAAAATAATGGCGTTGGTTTCATCGCAATACATCAATTACATGCCGAGAAATTGAGAAGCGAAGTTGACGCTTGAAATAAATGAAGCGCACAGCTAGCGCACGTCCTGAGACTCAAGCGTGCACCTCACGTCGTGTGACTGACGTACTACGTCAGTGGAGTGTTAATGTATGGTGTGGTATTGTATGACAACACATCATTGGCCCATATTTCATTGATGGCACTCCTAAAGGGGGATAGTTTAGCCCCTTCTTGAGCTGTACCTTAATTGAACCAGTCCACCTCTTACAATGCGTCAAATGCGGTATCAGAATAATGGATGTCCTGCACATAATGTTTATTGTTGTAAAATGACTACTCGAGGTACATTTAGTGGTAACACACTCGCTTTCATGTTTTTAAACCTCATAAGGTCTGAAATATGTGGCTCGTAAAGGATAGCAACGGCGTCACAGTTTCTGACGTAATGCATCGCATGTAGTACTGTGCTCAGAGCAGGGGTTGCCTGCACTGGTGCCTGTATCCTGCCGTAAACATACCAATATCGCCACGGCATGCTCTACCTTCAGTGTACAAGTGTCTCCTAATATGGTCTGCTGAACTGCTCTCATACTGTAACGTAATCCACATACATTGCCACATTAAAACCTGTTTTCTTGTGGCTTGTTAAATTTGCCATCATCTAGTCGATATGCCGGCCTTGAGTAACGAAGAAAAACTCACAGAAATGCAACCACAGCTGTGACAGTGTATGCTGAACGCTACACAGATCGGCGGTGTCCATCACGTTGAACCATTGGCAACATCTGCAAGATACTCACGCAAACAGGAAGCTGGGCTCCCACTAAAGGTCGACATACAACGCCAGCCACTGGCAATGGAAACAAAATTGCTGTTCTGACAGCTGTAGTGCACAATCCTCAGGTGAGTGTACGAGAAATTGCACGAGGTGAAGGAATAAGCCACAGTAGTGTGTGCAGAATCTTGCATCGGTTTCATCTGTTCCATATCTCACTGCACCAAGAACTGTATGGGAATGACTTTGAATCCCTCATTGCATTCTGTCGTTTTGCACTTAAGCAGTTGCAAGGTAATCCGGTATTCCTAAGCAATCCGTTTACGGACGAGATATCATTTACAAATCATGGTAACGTGAATCTGCAGAAAAACTACTGGTCCGTACAAAATCACCACTGGATTCGCCAAGTT
Source organism: Schistocerca americana (assembly GCF_021461395.2). Taxonomy (NCBI): domain Eukaryota; kingdom Metazoa; phylum Arthropoda; class Insecta; order Orthoptera; family Acrididae; genus Schistocerca; species Schistocerca americana. The sequence goes on along the minus strand of NC_060125.1, from coordinate 214,829,574 downwards.
GCTCATCAGATACAATGGAGTGCCAATGTTTGGTGCTGTATCATTGCTACCTGTATTGTAGGCCCCTATTTTTACCATGGAACATATGACAGCGATATGCATCATTTCTTCCTCATGGAGGATCTAAGATTGGAAACTCGTCTATCAGTGTGGTTCCAACATGATGGGTGTCCCGCACACAATACAAAAGTTGCCAGAGACGTTCTAGATGAGACATTTGCAAATAGGTCGATGGGGCGAGGAGGTACTGTGTGATGACCAGCACTGTCCCCCGACTTCATACCATTAGACTTCTTTCTCTGGGGCGCAGTGAGAGACTGTGTGTATCAAGTACCCCCAACGACAATAGAGGATATGCAACATCGTGTTACTTCGTCGTGTGTGGCAATATCTGAAGAAACTCTCTCGTTACCCGCCTGCAAACGTGTATTGATGCAAACGGAGGGCACTTCGAACATATGCTGACGTAACACAGGTTCATTGGTCAAGATGTGGGTATATTTTCAATGCTGGATGTAATGCACAACAATACAGTTTCTGTGGGTGACAGGGCAATAGTAAGTGTGTTTAGCAAAGCGAATTGAAGTGAGTTATCTCTAATTCACTAGAATAAACATACATTTACAATTTGAAAAACATAACTTGCCTTGGACGTGTTACTTGTTTATTTTTGTCGATTGTGCACACCTTCTCATTGCCCTGCCCTGACGCAGGCAGCGTGAGGTGCACGCTTGAGTCTCAGGACGTGCGGTAGCTGTGCATTTCATTTATTTCAAGCATCAACTTCGCTTTGCAATTTCTCGGGATGTAATTGACGTATTGCGATTAAACCAACGCCATTATTTTTGAGATTTTTCATGATATTTATTGCATACGAAATAATAGGGGGTGTCCATTTAAAAATACACAAGTTTGTGTTGAAAATAGTATTTGTTTACGTTACAAAATTTCGCATAGTATTTGGTTTCCTAAGCACCTGCCGTACGTTCATGGTGATGAAAACCGTTTTTGAATATCTATTGTAGTTCCAGAGATATTTGAGGTGGCAGAGTTAGGTGAGACAACCTGTATAACGGCCTCACTGACACAATGAATTTATTTAATAATTTTTCTACACAACAAACCAAAGAATTTTAAGAAAAATTTCGTGATTTTAAAAATGAACAAAAGCAAACATTCGGTGGTTTTAAGAATGATGTATCACAGAGGTTCGAAAATTTAAGTCAAAATCGACGCACTGCCCTTTCTAACGATTTAACATGCCAACTTCAGGTATGGGAAATAAATTAAAGATGGAATATTCACTTATTTGCCTCAGGACATAAACTACCTATATAAAAAAGTGTCATCTATAGACGAGACAGAAAAGGAAATGGCAGGTAAAATAAACATTGTGATTGATGAGCACCCTTAGATGAGTCGAAAATTTGCAAATATTTAGAAACTACGAAGGTACTGTTAATGAGTCGCTATCTTTATATAAGGATTTGCCGGAAGAAATATAGGAGCTGTCGATAAAACTGAGTAATTTAGATTTAGGCATTATGTTCATAAAAGAAAGTACGAGAAAAAATCGAATGGGAGGTAAAGAATTTAAAGGACAGAGCCGAATCGGGAATGCTAGATAAAGGGCACGACCCTTGCACAGGTCATATAAGAGCATAAGAACAGTGTCAAAGCAGTTGAAGAGGTAGTAAAGGGAAGGCAAAACTAAGTGACTGGTAGGACTGAGCTAAGCTTAAAGGCAGCGGAAGGGAAGTTACAGGGTGGCCTAATTAAAGCTGCAGATGTCACAAGAGAGACGCCAATAGCAAGCAATCAGGTGCAGTTGGGCAGCATAGCTAGCAGTAATACTTACCATTTGCCACGAGCCCTTCAGACGGAGAAGAAAGGAATTACAAAATGCATCAGGAACAGCGAATATCAATAACAGTTGCGCAAACATATCCAGAGTATAATCAGATGCAGCCAAACAATGCCACGGCGGCAACTGACAATACTGCATGGGCATTTTCAACTTCTCGCGGGGTAATTGTTGTTGTCGTCTTCAGTCCTGAGACTGGTCTGATGCAGCTCTCCGTGCTACTCTATCCTGTGCAAGCTTCTTCATCTCCCAGTACCTACTGCAACCTACATCCTTCTGAATCTGCTTAGAGTATTCATCTCTTGGTCTCCCTCTACGATTTTTACCCTCCACGCTGCCCTCCAATACCAAATTGGTGATCCCTTGATGCCTCAGAACATGTCCTACCAACAGATCCCTTCTTCGAGTCAAGTTGTGCCACAAACTCCTCTTCTCCCCAATTCTATTCAATACCTTCTCATTAGTTATCTGATCTACCCATCTCTTTTGTAGCACTACATTTCGAAAGCTTCTATTCTCTTCTTGTCCAAACTATTTATTGTCAATGTTTCACTTCCATACATGGCTACACTCCATACAAATACTTTCAGAAACGACTTCCTGACACTTAAATCTATACTCGATGTTAACAAATTTCTCTTCTTCAGAAATGCTTTCCTTGCCATTGCCAGTCTACATTTTATATCCTCTCTACTTCGACCATCATCAGTTATTTTGCTTCCCAAATAGCAAAACTCCTTTACTACTTTAAGTGTCTCATTTCCTAATCTAATTCCCTAAGCATCACCCGACTTAATTCGACTACATTCCATTATCCTCGTTTTGCTTTTGTTGATGTTCATCGCGTAATGAATAGTTGATTAAATTTTGGGCATGCAGCCGGGCGAGTAAGATTTCTTCCACTGATATTTCGGCAGCTATCTGGTCATCCTCCGCTCCACCGCAGCTGTACGCGCCTGTTAAGCCCGGTCCACACGCAACGATCTGTCTGCGCAGACATCGGCGCAGATGTCTGTACATGCAAAAGATCGCTGCAAATGTGGTGTGTTCACACGACACAAACCCCAATCTACTACTCGCCCGCCATCTGTCGGTGCAGAAAAGAAATATCAGTGGCAAGCGACAACGCTCCCCGTAAACGTCAAAAATTTAATTCATTTATTTTGAAATATAGAAATGGAGGAAGTTCTGTTGTAGACTGTGTTCGCAACTTGTTTTGCAAAAAACATTCAGACCAACCGCAGGAAACAGACAAAGCGGTCAAAATGGTGTAGACAGTGGCTGCTAAAGCGAAACCAGTTTTCTCGCGTAAATTTACTGCGAGATTTGCAGGGCGAACCTTAAGAAAGCCAAGCAGATCAAAATACCATTACGTTTGCTGGTATACTTGATCTACTCCTACACCAGATCTTCTAGATTTCTGAACTTTGGATAACTCTTTTCGGTAAACAGTTCGCAACGAATTTTTTTTTATTTTTTTTTTTTATTACTGTTTCTCTGTTTGCCGAGGCGTGAACTGCCCGCAATTTTTCAATTAGAGCATTGTATCGTGCTGTCTTTTTGTCTCGGTCACTATACTCTTTACTTTTAATCTTCCACAAACATGGGTGGTTTCTATATATTTCAATGAATTCACTTACAAACTCTCGAGAACACTGACGAGTATCAGCCACTTTAATGCCCTGTGCGCACAAATACAAACACTAGACTGAGCAAACAGCTGTTTCGCGCCAGATTTGCGGCGATCTCCTGTCCACACGCTTCAACTTGTCTGCGCAGATGTGGTTTGAACCCACAGATTTGAGAGGTTTCGCTCAAACCTCCAACTCCAACTTCCAGGTTTGCACACACCTCAGATTGGTGCAAATCTTCTGTCCACACGCAACGATCTGTCTGCGCAGATGTGATGTGCGCAGACATTTGTGCAGACAGATCGTTGCGTGTGGACGGGCCTTTACAGACGCTGGTCGGACAGGCGTCTAAAGCTAGCGAAATGAGGGATGCTCAACTACCGGACCTACCGATAGATGGCTCTAGCGCGTGCCGCTCGAGAGATCATATCATTGAGTGTCCGCCATATCTGAATTTGGCAAAAAAAACGAAGTGTCAAAACACGGATAAAATCTTTTTCGTTCCGCGCCCTCATAAGTATTTTACATTGGATGTTCTAGATGTCTACACATCAACATAATGAAGTGTTTGTAATCTAGCGAGAAAAAACAGTGACAGTTCTGCTATGAAATTCCTAAATTCGAGTGTGTTTTGAAAGTTTGAGAAGCAGACGTAAAAATTGTTTACCATTAATTTTATGAGTGCTTTACTTATTTGCCCGTTTTGAAACACTATTTAAGATTCAGTGGAGGTCAACAAATTACCTTACTTGCCAAGGCTTTTAACTACAGGTATAATTCGGAAAATCAAGTGTGGAAAACAGTGAAGACGTCTCTTGAAAAAAAGTTGACATCGTTTGCTTAGGGGTATCTTTACTGACAACAGAAATTACAACTGAACTATTAAAGTATAACTTACGTATAAACGGAAAAAATAGTTATTTTTTTCTTTATCTGAAGTGATGCATTACGGATCTGCATATATGATACCGTAATTGCACATGCACTTACGAATTTGGCTCTCTTTGATCAGAAATTTAAATGCCATGATTTTATTAACGCCTGTACATGACACGGTGTATTTTAACTGAGTGATAAGGCAGGAGCACCAGTTTTTAACATTGCTTCAGTCTTTGATACAAGACAAGAAATACATTTAAATGAGACAAACAAAAAGGCCAACGTTAAGGCTCCTCTTAAGTGCATGACTTGTATCATTTGGAAGTTAAGTCTAGTAATAATATTATATTGAACTGATCCATGATGATGTAGGAAGTGAAGGAACTTGTTGAAAATAACCTCGATCGCAGCTGTTAATTTTAAGGTTGGGGTGTCTTAAAACTGTAATTTTCCAGTCTGACACCCAAACAATGACTAGTACCATGGTTTTATTTTAAAATTGAATTCCAAACATGTCAGTGAGCAAAATTAATTACACTTTGAATTCAAACCATGGATTTTTATTTCTGTGCGCCTTGGTTCCAGTCTTTGACATGGTGTCACTCACTGGAATGACTGGTTGTCAGTATACGGCCCAAGTAAAAAACAAACCTGAAAGCGAAGGCTGCAGAAGCTGGCCAGACAGGCACCCCAATGGCTGCTACAATCTGTGTGAGACGAGGGTGTCATTATATTGCAAATTTAGTGTAAAAAGTTCCATATTGTCTGAATTTGTCTTTACTGACAGGACATTCTAGTGCAGTCGATTTTCTTATCTGCAAAAGTGCACTAGCCAATACCAGTGGCACTATTCTCCCCCTGTCTTCTCCAGTGTACAATGTTGGAAATGATGAAAAAGAAAATCTCACTATGCTTCCTCCTCCATGTGAAGAGTATTCCTGTAGCATACCAAGAGCATGAGGGTGTCACAGTGATTTGTTTTCTGGTGCAGACATCTGATACAACTATTCCACAGCAAAACGTACTTTCAATAGGTGTGGTACCAGTGCATTCCCATAGGATAACAGAATATTATGTCCTCCAGGAATCACATTGGGTACACCACATACAGCATAAACTATACAGCAACTACAATGCTTTGTGAGCAAGTAATAACAGTCAGTATCTTTAATTTTAACATAACTCTTAACTCCCATAATTACCTGCTTCTACATGTGCTTGTACTACAGGTTATTGGTAAAGCAAATACTAATTGAATAAGTCTTCACACTTTTAATACTTAGCAGAAATTCTGAAAAAAGTAAATTGTTTTATTACTGTATCACCTCTATGGTGAATTAAGAGGTACTGATTGGTTTCTTTGAACATTTAATAGAAGCCTTCTTTTTACCTGCTATTGATAAAGAGCCATTCCAAGTTCTGTACAGAACAATCTCTCGCATTTTTCATGAGGTTTGTTATTCTGTACACTAATATTTATTCTTCTAAATGGTAAATGATGCATTCAGACAGTGTTGGTATTAAAAGTAATTCATGAAATAAATTATATTTAAACCAGAAAATTAAAGGTTCCACATGGCACACGAAAAGTACCTTGGTACACACACGTATGTACAGATTCCAAAATGTCTGTGAATTTGAGTTAAAAACTTTTTTGGGTCTGCAATAACTCAAACGTAAAATACTTTAGTTCCCTATGGGAAACTTTGCTCTTTACGTGACTCGTGCACCTGCTTTCACTCTTAATGGAAAACTAAATGGTTTATGTTAAAGTTAACTAGCAAAAAGTGTAATCATTGTTACACAATTTCTGTGAAGTGAGATTCCGTAATGTTATTTATTTCCTTCCTTTGTCATCATAACTTGATAATTTCAGTTCCGTATGGGATATATGAACTAACAAAATGAAATGCTTTTATTACTATAACCAAACAAAATCTTTTTAACATGTAGTACACAGTTCAAATCATCAAAAAGTGTAACCATATAATTAAGGTAAATGTTGATGAAAATTAGGCATGTAACATGAATACTGAAATTTCCTAGATTTTTAAGTGTACCTGTAATCACTGTATTCTGTACTTTGTAGTGCTAGAAAGATAATTCTATATGATTATTTGCATTCTCTTCCCCCCACCCCCACCCTCAACACAGGAAAATATAATAGAAAGACATCTTAGCAAAATAAAGACAAAATTCAGAAAATTAGGCTCTAAAGTAATAAGAATGCTTACGATCAATTAGAACATTGTGTTCCTTCTAGGAAGTATTAAAACAAGAATTAACAGAGTAACAATTTTATTGCTCATATGTTGCAGAGTATCCACAAACATTACTGTTTGAAACATAGGGCCACTGCATACTCCATTAGATCACACCCATCCTGTGATTAAACTGTTTTCTTAAAGTGAAAAATTCAAGTTAACATAGTTATTGAGGGAAATATTTTCTCACACTTAAAGCCATCTGTCAAATAAGTCTCAGAACATATTTTTTTCATTAATTCACACAAATCACGTTTTTAATGCAAGTGCATATTTTGTAACACCAAACATCGTAAAATAAGCTTATACAATAAACAATTATAATTTTGTTACAATATCTACACAGGACTTAAAGAGTTAATTTTACTTCAATGTGATTCATCTTTTGAAGTTCATCATTACACAACAACAAATCTATGGACAAAATAGTTTTAAAAAATCTGTCAAAATGTCACACCCATCTGCATGGAATGTCCCATTACATAATCTTTTCCAATTTGAGCACTTTACGTGATTAAACAATATGAGTTTATTTAACTTCTGCCTTATACTTGATTTGTTGTTTAAAATTTTCTCAGCAGGCTTTTTTACCATATGTTTTTAAGTGTATGCAGGAGTATAGGAATGCAATCTTACAAACAAGTTGAGTCTGATGTAAGTCCTCAATCCTAATTTCATAATGGCAATCATGACCAAGAGCAGGAAATGGGTAATCTAGAAATTTATTTTTAATGCAATGCAAAATCTTGGCCTGTATATATTTATGTCGCATATCCCTGGCAATCACAAACATCTGAAACAGTTTCTGGGTATTCTACAACAGAGTACACGCAGTGACTTGTTTTAACCAGTTTTCCCCGGTTAACAAAAATTTACAAATGCATTTTTATTGGCCATATTGGGAAAAGCATAGAGAGAATCACATTCTAATTTAATTGCTGGTGGCTTCAGTATGTGAAGACAGTCTTTGCATGTGCTCTGCCTTGAAAGGCGCAATGACACATACCCTGCAATATAATAGAGTATGTTTTGCTTGTAAAATGAGAACTTAATCTTATCATCAAGAAGTGCACATCACTTCTCTACTTCATTTTCTGCAGCACTTTCTATTACATGCTTTCTTGCATGAAAATCATAAACAGGTGGCAAACAACACAGATTAAAATTTGAGCAGTTCCCATTCATTGCAGTGACACTGTTACCCAAGAGCAACTTTCTCATGTCACATTTGAACTGGTATGCATTTGGATTGTTGATCCAACCACCTCTGGACCGAATGCAGGAAAAAAAAGAAGCTCTATGTGTTCTTGTGACAGTTTACATGTTAGCAAATACTTCAGAGGAGATTCAACATGAAGCATACTTGCCAGAGCTATGTGCCTGACTGATTGCATATTGAAAATTATCCCAAAAGCAAAAGTAGTTCTTGCATGGAGCAGCAACGGAACACCAATGATTTTCAAACTTTTGATATAATTTTCAGCTTGTCTGAAAATGTTAAATACCAAGCCAATAAGATTTGTTGTCAAGTCTCAGGGGGCTCTTATACCCTTTACCTAATGGATTTCTGGAGTTCAGAATATCAAAAATCCTATCAGTATTATACAAAAATTCTACTGTTGCTTCACATCCTTTAAAATTTGGATCACCAACCCTCCTCAAAAACTCTATACTATATGCCACGCCAGAACTCAAAGTCTGTGGAGCTAACGAAACATTCATTTTTCTTTACATAACTTATATGTTGTCCCGATAGTTTGTTGGCAAATGTCATACCTTCTTCTTGTTGTACCTTGTTCAATTGCTCAATGAAATGCCATCTAATAATGCCAGTTGGAGACTCAATAGCAGGTACTTCTGCTAGAGCATTTCTGGCAAACTTAATCATATGACACATGTCCAAGATACAATAAACATTGTATTTTTCCACAGGATGAGGAAAGTAGCTTTTAAAACCACCCTTGGAAAAATTTAAAGTACAGTAAAGTGCTTATATTTACCTTGCAGCCATCACATGTAACACACCAAACCCTAATGCCAGAACTATGCAGCCTCTCTAAAGCAGATTTTATCAGTGTGGCCTGATTATTTGCCTGTACACCATTGATAAAGAAATATGCAATTGGGCATTTAAATTTCCCTTTAATAGAGACAAGCATGCAAACCAGAGCTTCAGATTCTTCTTTTGACTGAGGCACTTCCCCCACCAATGTCTAAAAAACCTGTGTAGTGCTTAGTTCCTTGGTCCCAAACTACTTGCTTCCTAATTGCCATACTGTCTACAATTAGACATGAATCGCTGAACTGGTCCCTTACAATTGGGTTCAAATCAATGTACTTAAAAACATCTTTTAAGAAGCCAGGTTCACAGTCTACACTTGCCATCCATTTGGGAATCAATGATTTATGGGGCAGAGGCATTAATTTTTGCAGGTATTCATATGCTGCTGGTGAATAAAAATACAGTCATCGCAAATATTTTCACATTTGTTGTGTATCTATTACCTTTGACGAGAGAGAGTTGTTCACTAAATTGCACACTAATTCCACTTGTGTTCCTTTCTGATGATTGAGGAAGTTATGTAACTTCTCAGGAAGCTAACCCTTCACCTTCAATGAACTTATGATGTCATCCATGGAAAACACTTTCTTCTCTCTTCTTTGAAGTTTTTCACGGACGCACTTCAGTTTACGATTTAATTCGTGCACAATGTCTGAGAAAAAATTGCAAGTTTCGGTTGCCTTGTCTTCCATTTCTACTTTCGACTGTATACCACAATCAATTACTTAAGAACCAACTGCACTCTGAAATAAAGAAATAATTGCGTTATATATGATTGAAATAACTCAAGGCTTGATGAAAAAATATTGTAAGAAAACTTTGGGGGTGTGAAAACATCCTTATACTAACGTTTTCGACACAATTGGCAGCTTCTGCATTGGATAAATGGGACATGCTTTCCACAGAAGAATTCTCATTGACAACATTATCCACGCAATCAGTAGCTTCTGCAGTGGGCAAATCGAGCACGGATTCCAGGACAGAATGCTAAAAACAAAAATATGGACCTGTATTACAACACTGCTTAGAGCTATGTAGCTCATTTGTGTCCGTACGAAATAAATTCACAAAAGTCAAAAGCACACACATAGCAAGGAAATTAATTAGCTACCTCAAATGGAGAAGCATCGTAGTCACTCAAAATCCTAACAACATGTCGTCGTGGCTGTTTATTTGGTGGCATCAAATGTGTCAGAAAGTCAAAAACTGATGGCACTGCTTTGGGTCTGAGACATTTCTTCCACATTCCAGGGCTCACTACGTAATCATCTTGTCGGAAATGGTTTCCACAAAGAAAACTGCAAGACGTAGGATTAAAACCTTTCCGCTTCATGGAAGTAATCCACTTCTTTAGCTTTTTTTTTCTTTATTGTATTTCAATTCCCCATCGAGGCGGGCTGGCAGCAACACTTCTTTAGCAGCTCTGGGTGCTTTAGAGGAAACCTATTAAAAAAAAAAACATCGAATAAGCACACGCACTAAGTCTGTATTTTTATCGTATTGTATCGGTAGTCCTATTACCTGTGAAATGGTAAGTCACTTTCCTTACTCCATCACTTCGTACAATTGAAAGCGGAACAAGAAATCACTATTTCGATAATCCTTAATTCTTTATACACCGTACAGACCGAGAGAAACTTCTTGGCAAATTCGAATATGGCGGGCAATACAGACAACAGTAACCAGCTGGTAGAGCCATCTATCGGTAGGTCCGGTAGTTGAGCATCCCTCATTTCGCTAGCTTTAGACGTCTGTGCTAGTCGGTAGCAAAGAGATACGCTTTTACACATGCGTCACAGACATTCGATTCGCTTGTCGATGTATGTTCGGTGAGGGAAGCCTAACAGACACGTCATTGTGGTCCAAAACCACACGGAAGTGACGTCAAAATGACGTATACGCAAACGCGCTGCACACTTGTCGACTGATCGAGATCCGTGGTCGAATCGAGTTAGCGGGAAAAGCGTCTGCTTTGTTCTTCACTGTCATACTGACCGTGTATCTTGAGTGGTTGTGTTTTCGCTATCGAGCAAAATGTCTCAGGTGTATGAAAACATCTTTCATGATGCTCTGAAAGATTTCAGAGTTTCGGACTCCAGTGTGGTCTGAAAACTTTCACCTAACTCGTCTCGACCACGGATCTCGATCAGTCGACAAGTGTGCAGCGCGTTTGCGTAAACGTCATTTTGACGTCACTTCCGAGTGGTTTTGGACCACAATGATGTGTCTGTTAGGCTTCCCGTTCAGTGACGACTTCTCTGTAGTTTAAAAGTGCGAGGTGCAGTGCCACCGAGATTTTATGGGCTTCCTAAAGTTCACAAGATAGGTAGGGATAGGTGTCTAGAGGATCTGTCAATGAGGCGTGTAACAAGCACTATTGGTTCACCAATGTATCTTTCTGCCAAATATTTAACTTCCTTATTAAAACCATTGATAGGAAAATGTAGTTACATTCGTAATTCTGTGAATTTATTCAGAGACTCAGCAATATTAGGCTAAATAGTATGGATGTGCTCATTAGTTTTGACATGGTGCCCTTAAATACCAAAGTACCTTTAAAGGACTCTTTATCTCTTATTGGTCAACATTTCGATAAGAACATCACAGTTTTATTGGAACATGTGCTTTTGGTATCACATTTTCAGTTTAACGGTGAATTTTATGAGCAGATTGATGGAGTTGCTATGGGAAGCCCCCTCGCCCCTCTGGTAGCTAATTTATACATGGAAGGCTTCGAGGACAAGTGTTGGACTCAGAAAGTTTTAAACCAATGGTCTTGTGGAGGTGTGTGGACGACACATTTGTGGTATGGCCGCACGGGATGGATGAATTACATCGATTTCTTGAGCATTTGAATTCTATCCATGCTAGTAGGAAATAGAAAAAGATGTCTGCCTCCCCCTTTTGGATGTTGTCGTTCACCGTAAAGTTGATGGCACATTAGGACATGCCGTATATCATAAACCTACAGATACAAATCTATATCTACATGCCAGTAGCTGTCATCACCCTTCACAGACCATAGGTGCCCTCCAGACCTTAATGCATAGGGCGCACGGTACACACGATAAAGACAATTTGTAAGAAGAGCTCACATACCTCAAGAGCATTTTTAAAGCAAATGGATTTTCTTCGCAACAGATTAGTAGAGCATTCAATGTAAAACCTGGAATACAGATATATGATGGGGAAGAAGATAGTAATTCCTTCCGATCAATTGCATTTTTGCCCTATTTGGGTGCTATTTCAACACGATCTTCCGGCCTCCCACGAAGATTGCAGCTTTGCTCGGACCAATAAAAGACGATTTACTGCTTCGTAAGGCGGTTGTGTATCAGATTCCCTTCGGAAATTGTGAGAAGTCATACATAGATCAAACAACAAGCAATGTTCACTAGAGATTTGTGGAACATCGAAGATACACACGCTTATCACAGCCGGAGAAGTCAGCTGTGGGCGAACATTGTATTGATACAGGGCATTCCATGAGCTACCTTTTCCTCTTGGGATTCTGCCTTCAAGGAAGCTAGAGAGATTAGATTTGCTAATAATTTAATAATAGAGATAATGGTTTTAATTTGGACAAAGTATGGAGTACGGCTCTTGAGATAATGAAACTGCAGAGAAGTAGTCATGGTGTGTTCGCCACTGAAAATTCATTGATAAGCGAATCGAATCTTGGCACGCCTTCGCCACAGGCGGCGCGTGTATCTCTTTGCTGCTGACCAGCTTCTATAATTCACAGGTGGGTACCGCTGCGGTAGAGGATATAGGGCTGTGCATGGCACATTGTTGTCAATTTTGCGACTTGTTCTGAAGATCGTCTGACGTTACACGGCCGAAACATCATTGGAAGAAATTTTAATTGGGTGGCTGCGTGCTCGAAATTTAGAGGACAACACTGCGCATATGTCTACTTTATTAGCGGACGAAGGTCTGCTCCATCATTGGCAATTTCCAATTTCTTCGATGAGAGGGTAAGAGAATCCTGCTGTGTTTATCAGAGCTTTTTGCAACGTGTTACCGCACAACTGGACAGAAGTACAGAAGATCCGGTTCGTTGTGGGGGGAAACATAGGGCGGTGTTTTCTTGTGGGCAACAGATATGGGCTGAGAGGTGCCCGATATTAGACAAACCCAATTTTCCATGTATTGAAATTACTGAAAGTCGCCTGCCCGCCCATATCAGGGAAAAGCTGATCACTACACCTGAAAGTGATGCAGAGTATTTCTTATCCGTACTCCAATCGATTGATCTAATATATGAAGAGTGGCTGTCGAAACTACAGAACATTAATACGAAGTGTGTGCCTCTGCAAAATAGTCAACAGCAGAATGGCAATGGTGGCAATAACCAACACAGTTGGCGCCCGTAAGCCCCGTGCAACAACAATAATTCAATAAATAGTTGTGGTGACAGGTGAATCCAAAAGTACCAACGAGGTTTCAAACGAAATTCAGAAACAGAATTACAGTAGACTCGCTTATAGTGCAGAGAAGATCTGTGGACAAGTTCACAGTGCCCCCCCCCCCCCCTCTTCCTAATACAGTAATTGGCAGGAACTGACCACAAATGGACCATCCAGCAATCTTGCACCTGGCAATTACAATTGACAGAATAACAATTGTATATCCAGTGAGAGTCAAGGTCAAGGAGAATTTAATTCCAGGGCAATACAGTACACGATCTGGCGAGGTCAAACCCACGTTGTGCAGGTAGTTGGAATTACTTACAATGAAGAGGCTAATATCCCAACCAAATATGAAAACTCGAACAGGTCATGATAAGACACAATCCACAGACCAATAAAAGGGATGGGGGCATGCACTTGATTCCAAATTATTTTTTCGGGTGTGACCAAGGGGTAGATACGAAAAAAGAACTGTCGGGAAGATGTGAACAATTTAGACGAGGATAATGATGGGTCAGTGCAAGCTGTAATTAATGCCCAGATATGTAATTTAGATGTACGGGAAAATTAAAGAGTCCTTTGGAGAAAAAGGAACCACATGTATGAATATCAAGAGTCAGATGGAAAACCAGTCCTAAGCAAAGAAGCGAAAGCAAAAAAGTGGAAGCAGTATATTGAGGGTCTATACAAGGGAGCTGTACTAGAGAGCAATGTTATGGAAATGGAAGAGGACATAAATCAAGATAGGATGGGAGATATTATACTGCATGAAAAATTTGACAGAGCACTGAAGTACCTAAGTCGTAACAAGGCTCTGGGAATAGACAACATTCCGTTAGAACTACTGACAGCCATGGGAAAGCCAGCCATGACAAAACTCTTCCATTTGGTGAGCATCATGTATGAGACAGGTGAAATAACCTCAGACTTCAAGAAGAATATAATTCCAAAGAAAGCAGGTGCTAACAGGTGTGAAAATTACAGAACTATCAATTTAAAAAGTCACAGTTGTAAAATACTAACATGAATTCTTTACAGATGAATAGAAAACTGGTGGAAGCCGACCTTGGGGAAGATCAGTTAGGATTCCAGAGAAATGTGGGACCACGCAAAGTAATACTAACCCTATGACAACAGCAACAACATGAAAGTAGTGAATGAAAATATGCACAGTGGGCTAATTTACTGATATGTTTGTCACCAAAATTTGCAATAACCTAAATAGCATAAATCACTGAATCTAAGCATTTCAGCAGATCATCAATGTGTTTCTTCTGTTCAATTTCTTATCAATGCATACACCCAGAAATTTTGAATATTCTGCCTCAGCAACTGACTTCTGTTCAAAGTCTGTATTTATTAATGGTGTTATGCCATTTACTGTACAGAACTGTATATACTGTGTTTTCTCAAAATTCAGCGAGAATCCATTTGCAGAGAATCACTGAATAATTTTCTGAAAGACATTATTTACAATTTTCTCAGCTAACTCTTGTTTGTTGGGTGCGATTACTAGACTTGTATCAGTAGCAAATAGAACTAACTTTGCATCTTCATGAATATAGAGTGGAAAGTTGTTAATATATATTAAGAACAATAATGACCCAAAACTGAACCCTGCAGGGCACCTTCTTGATACCTTCCCAGTTAAGAGGACTCTGCTGAATTCCAAACTTCTCCATTCTTACAGTTCAATATGAATTAAATCATCTGTGCCTTGTCCCACCTATACCATAATATTTGAACTTACCTAAAAGAATTTCATGATTCACACAGTCAAAAGTCTTTGAGAGATCACAAAAAACCTCCCAAAGGGTGATGTTAAACTATACAGAGCATTTAATATTTGATCAATGAAAGCATGTATAGCATTTTCTGTTGAAAAGCCTGACTGAATACTAAACTGACATGTTGTTGGTACTTCAGTTTTACAAATACGTGAAGCTATTCTTGAATACATTTCTTTTTCATGAATTTTTGATAAAGCTGTGTCAGTAGTGAGACTGGGCAGTAATTGTTAGCATCAGACCTAACCCCTCTTTTATGCAACTGTTTAACAATAGCATATTTCAGTCTGTCTGGAAAAATGCCCTGTTTTGGTGAGCTACTGCATATGTGGCCGAGAATCCTACTTATCTGTTGGGAACAAGCTATTACTACTCTGTTGTAAATGCCATCAATTCCATGCAAGCTTTTACTTTTGAGGGAATTTGTCATTTTCCTCATTTCAGTAGAGAGGTGGGCTGAATATCAATTTTATCAAATAGCATAAGTATTGCCTCTTTCATGTACAGCCTGGCATTTTCTAATGAACAGCTGGATCCTATTTTCTCTACAGCACTTAAAAAAGGATTATTAGAGATATTTTCTACTTCTGACTTTTTGTTAACAAGAATTTTCATTGAGCCTGCTAGAAATATAGTCTCCCTGTGGTTGCCCTGTTTCTCTTTTAACAATATTCCAAATTGTTTTAATTTTATTATCAGAGGTGCTAATCTCAGACATAATGCACACACTTCTGGAATTTTTAATAAGTTTTCTTAATACAAGACAGTAGCTCTTATAATGTTTGACCGTTCCTGGATCACTACTTCTCCTAGCAAGAGATAATTCTGCTTTTCTGTTTACAAGATGCTTTAATCCCTTTAGTAAGCTATGGCTTTTCAGATAGTTTCTTACAATTGTTTTCACTGTTTTCTTAGGGAAACTACTTTCAAACATACTCACAAAGGTATCGGGAAACAGGTTACATTTTAAATTAGCATCAAGTTCCCTGTACACCTCATTCCAGTCTAACTGTTGCAAGCTTTCCCTAAAATTTGCAATTGTCAAATCGTTCATTGAATGCACTATTTTGGATGACTGTTTTGCATTACTGTATGACGCGATGTCATATACTTTTACTAGCTGCGCATCATGATTAGAAAGACCATTTTTAACTGGAAAGTTTTTATTTGATTAAATTTATCTTGGTCTATAAAAACATTATCTAATGTGTGCTGCTTTTCTGTACTACCCAAGCAGGAAAACCAATAACTGATGTCAAACTGAAAGAACCAAGTAATACTTCAAGGTCATGTACCTATTAGAAAATCTACATTGACATCCCCACAAACAATAATTTGCTACCCTCTGTCTCACAAATAGCACAACAAAGAATCCAAGTTTTTCATAAACAGCTGAAAATTTCCCAATGGGGACCTATACAAAACTACAGTTATAAAAGTACCATTATTTAGTATAAACTCAGAGGCACATGTTGCTTTGACCAAAATTTTTTAGTTTCTAAATTTTTCAGACTATGATAAGTTTTAATATATATGGAAACTCTTCCTCTCTCCATGGTGTGTACTTACAAATGCTGAAACATTATATTCACCTACATTTACCTTTTCCATGTTGTTGTTGTTGTTGTTGTTGCTGCGGTCTTCAGTCCAGAGCCTGGTTTGATGCAGCTATTCTATCCCGTACACGCTTTTTCATCTCCGAGTAACTACTGCAACCTACATCCTTCTGGATCTGCTTAGTGTATTCATCTCTTGGTCTCCCTCTATGATTTTTACCCTCCAGGCTTCCCCCCAATACTAAATTGTTGATCCCTTGATGCCTCATAATGTATCCTACCAATCAACCCCTTCTTTTAGTCAGGTTGTGGCCCAAAGTCCTCTTCTCCCCAATTCTGTTCAGTACCTCCTCATTAGCTATGTGATATACCTATCTCACCTTCAGCATTCTTCTGTAGCACCACATTTTGAAAGCTTCTATTCTCTCCTTGTATAACTATTTATCTACCATGTTTCATTTCCATACATGGCTACACTCCATACAGATACTTTCAGAAAAGACTTCCTGACATTTAACTCTATACACGGTGTTAACAAATTTCTTCAGATACACTTTCCTTGCTGTAGTCAGTCTACATTTTATATCCTCTCTACTTTGACCATCATGAGTTATTTTGCTCCCCAAGAAGAAGAAATCATCTACTACTTTAAGTGTCTCATTTTCTAATCTAATTCCATCAGCATCATGATTTAATTCGACTACATACCATTATCTTTGTTTTGTTTTTGTTGATTTTCATCACATCCTCCTCTCAAGACATTGTCCATTCCATTCAACTGCTCTTCCAGGTCCTTTGCCTGTCTCCGACAGAATTACAATGTTATCAGCAAACCTCCTCAAAGTTTTTATTTCTTCTCAATGGATTTTAATTCCTACTCCACATTTTACTTTTGTCTCCTTTACTGCTTGCTCAACATACAGATTGACCAACATTGGGGAGAGGCTACAACCCTGTCTTACTCCCTTCTCAACCACTGCTTCCCTTTCATGCCCCTATGGTTTCTATACAAATTGTAAATAGCCTTTAGCTCCCTATGTTTTACCCCCGCCACCTTCAGAATTTTAAAGAGAGTATTCCAGTTAACATTGTTACAAGAGAATTCCAGTTAACATTGTCACAAGCTTTCTCTAAGTCTACAAATGCTATAAACTTTGGTTTGCCTTAAATCAATCTATCTTCTAAGATAAGTTGTAGAGTCAGTATTGCTCATGTGTTCCAACATTTCTACGGAATCCAAACTGATCTTCCTCAGATCAGCTTCAACCAGATTTTCCATTTGTCTGTAAAGAATTTGTGTTAGTATTTTGCAGTCATAACCTATTAAATTGACAGTTTGGTAATTTTCACACCTGTCAACATCTGCTTTCTTTGGGATTGGAATTACTATATTCTTCTTGAAGTCTGAGGGTATTCCTCCTGTCCCATACATCTTGCTCACCAGATGGTAGAATTTTGCCATGGCTGGCTCTCCCTAGGCTATCAGTAGTTCTAATGGAATGTTGTCTACTACCCTCAATATATTCCTTCCACCTTTCTGCTTTCCCAACTTTGCTTAGGACTGGTTTTCCATCTGAGCTCTTGATATTCATGCTGGTGGTTCTCTTTTCTCCAAAGGTCTCTCTAATTTTCCTGTAGGCATTATCCATCTTAACCCTAGTCATATATGCCTCTACATCCTTACATTTGTCCTCTAGCCATCCTGGCTTAGTCATTTTGAACTTCTTGTTGATATCAATTTTTAGACATTTGTATTCCCTTTTGCTTGCCTAATTTATTGAAATTTTATATTTTCTCCTTTCATTCATGAAATTCAATGTCTCTTGTTACCCAAGTATTTCTACTAGCCCTCATCTTATTGCTTACTTCATCCTCTGCTGCCTTCACTATTTCATCTCTCAGAGCTACCCATTCTTTTTCTACTGTATTTCTTTCCCCTGTTCTTGTCAATTGTTCCCTAATGCTCCCTCTGCAACTCTCTACAACCTCTGGATCTTTCAGTTCATCCAGGTCCCATCTCCTTAAATTTGTGCCTTTTTGCACTTTTTTCAGTTTTAATTTGCAGTTCATAACCAATTAATTGTGATCAGAGTCCACATCTACCCCTGGAAATGTCTTACAATTTAAAACCTGATTCTGAATTCTTTGTCTTATCATCATGTACTCAACCTGAAACCTTCTGATGTCTCCAGGTTTCATCCACATGTACAACCTTCTTTCATGAGTCTTAAACCAAGTGTTAACTACAATTAAATTATGCTCTGTGCAAAATTCTACCAGGCGGCTTCCATTTTTATTCCTTTTCTCCACTCTATAATCACCTACTACTTTTCCTTCTCTTCCTTTTCCTAGTATCGAATTACAGACCCCCATGACTATTAAATTTTCAGCTCCCTTAAGTATCTGAATAATTTCTCTCATCATACATTTCCTTCATCTCTTTCTCATCTATGGAGCTATTTGGCATATAAACTTGTGGGTGTGGGCTTTGTGTCTATCTTGGCTACAATAATGCGTTCACTATACTGCTCATAGTAGGCTACATTTGTATTTTCTTATACATTATTAAACCTATGCCAGGTTTACCCCTATCTGATTTTGTATCTATAACCCTGTATTCACCTGACTAGAAGTTTTGTTCCTCTTGACACTGAACTTCACTATTTCCCACTGTATCTGACTTTAACCTATCCATGTCCCTTTTTAAATTTTCTAACCTACGTGTCCAATTAAGGGATTTGACATTTCACACTCCAATCTGTAGAACACCAGATTTCTTTCTCCTGATGATGACATCCTTTTGAGTAGTCCCCATTTGGAGATCCGTATGGGGGACTGTCTCACTTCCAGAATATTTTATGCAAGAGGACACCATCTTCATTTAACCGTACAGTAAAACTGCATGACCTCAGGAAAAATTACAACTGTAGTTTCCCCTTGCTTTCAGCCATTCACAGTACCAGCAGAGAATGTCATTTTGGTTGATGTTACAAGGCCAGATCAGTCAATCAGACTGTTGCCCCTGCAACTACTGAAAAGGCTGCTGGCTATCTTCAGGAGCCACAGATATCCTTCTGTTGTGGTTGCACCTACAGTACGACTATCTGTATTGCTGAGGCATGCAAGCCACCCCCACCAGCAGCAAGGTTGGTTGGTTGGTTGATTGAGGTTGAAGGGACCAAACAGCAAGGTCATCAGTCCCTTGTTTCAAAGGTGGTCCATTCAGACAGATGTATTATCTCAGAAGAGTCATAACAATAAAATGTAAAAGGCTAAAAAATGTAGTGGCGTAGTCAATGGTAAAAACAAAAGGAGGGAAGTCAGTAAGTGGGCAACCCTAGGGCAGGAAATATCCCACCTCTGATGCAGTACAGGCAAGGCCACCCGCTATTCAAAAGCTTCCAACCACTAGAGTGTAAAAGGGTGTATTGTAAAAGGAGACTAACCAAATCTAAAAAGCAATAAAAACAGAGTAAAAGGAGAAAAAAAGAGGATCTTGGCCAGGGAGGGGAGTCAGGAATCTCCAAACACAGCCTACAGTTGAACCATCCAGGAATTGTCTGCCAGTATTAAAGGTTAAGTGCAGGCAAGTCTGTACTTAGTACGCAGAGCCCACCAAAATGTGGGCTTCTGATTGGAAGGCTCCACAACCACAAAGTGGGGGTGGCTTGTTATGCAAAAGAAAACCATGGGTCAGACTGGTAAGGCCGATGCAGAGACAACACAGGGTGGTCGAGTCCTTTCAGGAAAGGTGGAAGGAATAACGCCACGGGACAGGTGTCACCTTAATTGCACGAAGTTTATTAGACAGGGAGGTAGCCTCCCAGGAGTTGGCCCATGATTGTGCGAAGTGGGATTTGATATGAAGCCGTAAATCCGCCGCAGGAGGGGTTACAGAAAAAGGGGGGGGGGGGTTAAGTGACTGTTCTCCCAGCCAGACAATCAGCAAGCTCATTATCTGGGATACCCACATAGCCGGGGGCCCAAAGGAAGTCAACGAAACAAGCAGCACGGTGAAGATCAGTGAGATGGTCATGGATGACTGAGACCAAGGGATGGTGGGGAAAAACACCGGTCAATAGCCTGAAGGCCACTCATTGGGTCAATACATAACAAAACGCAGTTGAGTTGGGACTGTTTAATAAAGGTAAGGGCCTAGGAAATTGCCATCAATTCTGCAGTAAACACCCCACATGCAGTTGGCAGGAGATGATTTTCCATGTCAACAGAGGATGTGAAGGCATATCCCACACGACCAGCAGATTTAGAGCCATCGGTGTAAAAAACAGCATCCCGAAACTCCAATAAAATGCGGTGGAAAAAATTATGGAACACCATCGGGGGAATTGAATTTTTCAGACCTCGGCAGAGATCCATCCGAATGCGGAACCGAAGAACTAACCAAGGAGGGGTGTTAACAAGTGAACGTGGGAGACAGGACAAAGAAGGAAGCTGAAAATCGCTGCGAAGAGACGCAAGGCAGAGCCCAACCCATAAACCCGCCCAAGGGTGGGAACCAGGTTGGCAACGTCCTTGGTCTGGGAAAAGGATAGAATAGGAAGGATGAGTGGGAGAGGAACGGACAGCGATTGCATAAGAAATCAGAAGCTGGGACCGCTGAACAGAAAGGGGGGGGGGGGGGGGGGAACCCAGCCCCAACCAGGAGACTATCAATAGGGCTAGTAGGGAAGGCACCCGGTGGCCACACGGATACCACGATGGTGGACCGGATCCAGGAGGCGCAGTGTAGAAGGAGCAGCTGAACCATAATCTTGACAACCATCTTCCAAGTGAGACAGCACTAAAGCCCAAGAAAGTTGGAGAAGAGTGGAATGATCCGCCCCCCCAGAAGGTGTGGGCAAGGAAGCGAAAGACATTGAGTTTACGTAAACATTCTGCATTCAGAAGTCTGATATGAGGCACCCAAGTCAGTTTGTTGTTGAAAAGAAGACCAAGAAAAAGAAACTGGGGGACCACAGGTAATCATGCATTGAGATAGAGCTCCGGATCGAGGTGGACCGTAGTACGGCAACAGAAGTGGACCACTCGCCATTTTAAAGGAGAGAACTGAAATCCGTCTGAGAGGGTCCATGCAGAGGCATGACGTATAGAATCCTGGAGCTGCCGCTCTGCAGAGGCCACAGAAGAGGAACTAACCCAAATGCAGAAATCATCCACATACAGAGCGGGGGTGACCAAAGGACCGACAGAGGCCACAAGTCCATCTATACCAATGAGGAATAGAAGTACACTCAAAACGGAACCCTGTGGGATGTCATTCTCCTGGGTCCATGGAGAACTAAAGACCATACCAACCTGAACCCCGAACAACCGATGAAACAAGAACTGGCGGATAAATATCAGGAAAGGGCCCCTAAGACCCCACTCATGAAATGTAAGTAAGTTATGATGGCACCAAGCCGTGTCATAGGCCTTGCGAAGGTCAAAAAATATCGCAAACAAATGGCAGCACTGGGAAAAAGCCTCCCAAACTGCGGATTCCAAGCGAAGTAAATGATCGATCAGAGACTGTCCCTCTCAGAAGCCACACTGGTAAGGGGACAATAGATCCCGAGATTCGAGGACCCAATTGAATCAACCGGCTACCATCCATTCAAGTAACTTGCAAACAAAATATGTCAGACTAATTGGCTGATAGCTTTAGAGAAACAGGGGGTTCTTACCAGGCTTAAGGACAGGAACCACGATGCTATCCCCATTGAGAAGGGAAGTCACCCTGGAGCCAAATACGGTTAAACACCCGGAGAAGATGTTGCCATTGTGGAGCACTGAGATGTTGAAGCAGTTGGTTATGAATGGAGTTGGGGCAAGGGGCCGTATCATGAGAAGAAGAAAGTGCGGAAAGAAGTTCCAATTCAGTAAAAGGTTCGTTATAAGATTCTGACTCTCAAGGGGTAAAATGTAAGGCGGAAGCTTCAGCCCACTGTTTCTGGTGAAGGAAAGCAGCTGGGTAGGAGGTTGATGCTAATGCAGTTGCAAAAGCGTTGCAAGATGTTCTGCGAGAAACAATGGGTCCGTGCAAAGGCCATCTGGGAGGTGAAGGCCCGCGAGGATAGACTGCCAATGGCAACCTTGGAGAGAGTGAAGTGTAGCCCATACACGTGACACAGGGACAGTAGAACCGAGGGAGGAAAGCAAGTGTTACCAACACACACATTTGCTCTGTTTGATTAAGTAATTTGCTTTGGCATGAAGGCGTTTCAAGGTAATAAAATTGGCAGCGGATGGGTGCCTCTTAAGGTGTTGCAAAGATTGATGGTGATCATGGATGGCAATGGCAATGGCCGTACTCCACCACGGGACTTGCCGGTGGCAAAATGGTCCAGATGAGCGCAGGATAGCTAGGCTAGCAGCACGAACAATCGCGTCAGACACGTCACGTAGGACATCATCAATGCAACACAACAAAGAGGGAGAAAAAGTGGCATATGCAGTATATAGAGGCCAATCGGTGCATTGAAAAGAGCAACGAGGTAACCTGTCCATCGGGGAGTGGGAAGGGAGCGAGAGAATCAACAGGAAATGGTCACTATCACAAAGGACGTCGTGTGGCGACCAGAGCAATGAAGGGAGGAGGGAGCGAAATGAAATAGAAAGATCAATGGCAGAAAAGGTACCATGACCGGCACTGAAATGGTTAGGGGAGCCATCATTAAGAAGGGATAAGTCATGGTCTGCAAGAAACTAGTCTATGAGAAGACCCCGACTAGATGGAAATACACTGACCCACAAGGAATGATGAGCATTAAACTTCCCGAGAAGGGGGAGGGAGGGAGGAGGAAGTTGTTGAAGAACGGCATTTAAGGCAGCAGGTGTAAGAGTCCTGTCAGGAGATAAAGATTGCAAACTGTGACCTCAGTGTCAAGGTGGACCCGATCATCAGTAAAATGAGATTACTGCAGAACCACACACCTGCAGAGTAAAACAAAATAAGGGATGTCAACTCAGGAAGGTGACGGTAATATCCATTACAATTTCATTGGATAACCACAGAACGATGATTCAAATTGGGAGTGAACAGGCTAAAGCCAGTCATGCCACTAGGTCACCATCTATCACCGACAAGGAGGGGCTGACATCCACGAACAGCAGGTCAGAGGCAGGTTGTGAAGGTGGGGACGGGACCTTTGGCGACACCACAGGCTCCTTGTCCCACGAATTATGTTTCTTCTTCTTTTCTGTTTGAGATTAAGGAGGGCTGTGCTGCAAAAAAGAGGCAGCTGCAGCAAGATCTGGAACAGAAAGAGATCGGGTGACCTGGGGGCCCACAGATAAAGGCACCAGTATCAATGCGATTGTTCTTTGGGCCCTTCTGAACACGCCAAACAAAGTGAACACCCCGCTGTCCTAGATTGTAACTAAGTTCCTCATCAGATGAAAGATGAGGTAACTGTGAAATATTACACCTTGAACCATATTCAAAGATTGGTGTGGGGGTAATGGACACAGTAATTGTGCCCAGATGGTCATAGGCACGAAGAGCCGCAGATTGGGCAGCGAGAGCAGTTTTGATCAACAACGAACCCGACCGCAATTTGCTCTGAGAGTCCACTTTGCCAAACTTGTCTTCAATGTGTTCCACAAAAAATAAAGATTTGGTATTGGTGTAAGTATCCCTATGAGTCCTGGTGCGAACCAGATAGTGGGGGAAAGGTTTCGCCCATAGCCGATAAGCCTGACCCTCCTCCCAGGGGTAGCCATGGAAGAGAAGCCCGAAGGGGCAGAAGAAGCAGCACAAAAAGAATCCTTTTAATTCAAAGAGATGGCCGTAGAAGAACGGCCAGAGTTCTGGACCTGTGTGCGTTTCATTTGCATACCGTCCGCCCTGATACCACCCACTCCGATCAGGGGCTCTCCCCACGGGCACCACCCAGCCACAGCAAGGGCCGTCTGGCACGGAGGCCATTGCTGGGAGTTCCAGTGCACCAAGATGACAAACAACAACTCCTAGGCTTACATGAGGAGGTCACAGCTCAGGTATCAGAAGTGTAACCCCTGTGTATTTAGAGGGCTCAACCAAAAGGTTACTTAGCAACCCAACCAAACGGGCTGGCTACCTTGCTGGTTCTGGACCCTAGCATCAGACGACGACGTGAAAGAAAAGATGGAAGGAAAGAGGACGGTACACACTGGAGACACTAGGTAAGGTGCTTTTCCCCAAATGGCTAACACTGCGGAATAGAAATTTAGTAATTGACGTCAAGCCCCAGAGGGGGACCAGAGAATGCCAAAAGGATGAGGTAATTACACAACAAAACCAAATAGCTTCTCAGTAAACTTAATTTCATTCAGTGTTGAACCATTGGACACTGATCTCAACCTAAAAAAAAGAGGTACTCCCATGAGTTTCAGTGACCCCCTCCTGACTCCCCATCATCCTGACCAATTTACCTTCCCTTTCTTATTAAGAAGCAAGGCATCCCTTGTAAAGTCCCACCTACCAATAGCATCAACAGGGACTAAACATCTGCCTGATAAAGTAGCCAATTGAAGAAGCTGATCTAACTCTGTATCAACCCTCCCGACAAAGCTGTTCAGTTGGAGCCAAGCATAGCATGTGAAAGCAGGAACCAAGCCAACGTGCATACGGTTTGTTGGAGATGCAAGTTTTACTAGATCACACTCAATATTGTAGCCTGATCCCTATCAGTACTGTTTCCTGATCCACCCATTATCACAACATGATACTCCATTGTAAAACCCTTGCACAATGATCCTGCATCCTCTGCCACTTGGCTGACATGCACTGGAACTGAAAAAACTTGTGACCTGGTACCTGTCACCTAATTTTCCTGCAAGATCTGGCCCACACCTCTTCTATGGCTACTACCTAACAACAGAACTTCCTTCCTACTTTTTTTTTTTTTTTTTTTTTTTTTTTAGATAGTTGGTTTCCTGGCGAAAGTCTGTTGAGTACTAACTACACTCACGTCTACCTGAGCCTCTTCTTAGTTAATGAAGGTCACAAGACAAATCTATTGTTTGTGTCAGTGATGAGACGGTCAGGAGTTACCTGCTCATGACAAATCTGTAGGAGACAGGCATCCTTTGAATGAGAAGAGAAAATTCAAATACTGAGCATTTAAAATGTTATAAATTTTTCTCATGTGTGTCCTAAGGATGAAAGCACGAGGGTGGTTTCCACAGTTCTTGAAACAAAATGGAAAAAAAGTACTTATATCACTGAAACTTTTTTTATTTTTCGGTGTAATCTCCTTGTAGATTAACGCACTTGGTCCAAAGATGTTCCAGTGCCTTGATCCCATCGAGAAAATGAGTTTCCTCCAGGCCTGCAAAATAGTTCTCAATTCCGGCTATCAATTCTTCGTTTGAAGTGAATATTTGTCCACCAAGAAAAATTTTCAGTTTTGGGAAGTCTGATGGAGCTACATCAGGTGAATAAGGCAGGTCTGGCAACAATTCATACCTTAGTTCATGTAATTTTGCCATGGTGACAGCTTGTGTGCGGGCACGCGTCAAGAACCGTGGCACCCACCTTGTAGATAATTTTTTCATTTTTAATTCTTCAGTTAAAATGTGATATACCCTTTCAGATGACTTTTGAAAAGTATGAGGAATTTCATGCAGTTTCAACCGGTGATCCTCCATGACCACTTTGTACACTTTTGCAATGATTTCTGGAGTAGTGACACATCTTGGCTGACCACTGTGTGGATCATCATCTAAGCTCTCCCAACCAAATTTAAATTCATCTGTTCATTTGGCAACAGTTGAATATGAAGGATCAGAGACCCCCAGTGTATTATGGAAATCGGCACGAGTGTCCTTTGCTTTTATATCTTTCTTTACGAAGTACTTAATCACTGCTTGAATCTCAATTTTTTTACGTCTTCACATATCATTATGCAGGAAAAACATAGCCATGTCACTGCCACAGCTCTCTTCCAATAACACTTACATGACACATGTTTACAGGCATCAGTCCAATGAATTCACGTGAACAACTCGTTGCCCTGGTGCTGACCTCTCATGGTGATTCCCAGAACTTTTTAAACCACCCTCATAAAATCTTAAAGGACATACTGCAGTAGTGATATGTTGTTTTCTGCACAAGTTATGTTATAATGATCTACATGTGAATATGTATAAATTGTACTGCATATGTAACCAACACATCAGCAACACATACATATAGGCTTATGTATGCTTTGGTTAAATCAAATCGTGTAATGCTTTTTTCTGTGTGTTGTGTGAAACCATTTATGTATTGACAAATGAATATCAGGAGGAAGTATTCATTTATCAAACACTTGCCATGTGCTGTAAAAAGGTTACATTTACTTATTTTATAGTGGGTGAAGGTGTGGGTGCATACAATGAGCTGAACATTTTCGGTTCATTTGTAGTGACAAGGGACAATAGACTTCCATGCAAGGGATCACATAAAGGTGAAAATGTTTTGGACTTACCAGAAATTTAGTGAGACCTCAACATGACACTGAATGTATGGGCTGGCCTCAGACCCTGAGATATGTGATGCACAATGTGATTCCTGTACCACAGGGCCTTTCCATTGCAGCATTGGAAACTCTCTGTCTTGCACTCGCCTATACACACTATACTACAGAGCAACTCTACAGAAATTTTGATGGCATGAAATTTGTTATTATCTAAAAGCTGTGAAAATAAACTGTACCACCTAGTCGTGTTGCACCAACAGACTTACGAGGTGTGTGTACAACAAACATTGCTTAATGTATGAAGGTGTAGCCCTACAAGAATGTGTAATTGTTACTCCACAATACTGGAGTTGTGGACTAACTTTTTCCTACATTACTTCATTACTAAGATGCTCAAGTGTAATCTTTTATATTTAAGTTCTCTAACTTTGAAGTTAAATGATGTTCAGATAAGCACAGGATATCTATCTTTCACAATACTCGTTAATTTTTTCCAGCAGACAAGAGACTCTTCTACCTTATTACTCAACCCTCTTGTATTCTGATACAATAAGCTAACCTTACTTTTCTGTGGATTTTTTAACAGTTTGTGGGATTCTTCAGTTATTTTTAATTTTCTTCACAAGATGATGCCTGAATCCTGACAAACCCAAAAAATGATACCACTCTGACAACAGTAACCACAGGGATTTTGCTTTGTGTGATATGGCCCCCTGCACATTTTCTTTTGCAAGAAACTCACCAACCTATCTTTCCCTCTCTTATTCAGGTAAAGGATGAGTCTAACAGATCCCCATCTCCCAACTATAGCAATACGCACAGCACTCGTATGAGACATGCAGAGGACTACACAACTCCATGTTCATGTGGCTAACAGGAGAGTTATCCAGGGCTGGTAAGGGTGCTACAGGAGTCCACAAAACTCGCACGTGTGTATAAAGTTGCAACTCCTATTACATCCAAGTCACCCTCATTGCTACAATTTCTGTAAGAGCACTGCCCATAAATGGCAAGGTTCTAGGTTGAAGTCCCTGCTAGGAAGTTTCACAACAGCATACACAGCATTGCAGAATGGAAGATTCATTTTTAAACTGATGATCTGATGGAGAAAAAGTCAAATTAATGTCTCATTGTGTATGAACATCTGTTTATGATTTAAAAGCTTCTGTTGCTCCCTTTTATTAAACAAAAAATATATGGACAGTATTTTCCATCAACTCAAGAAGCTGTTGAATACCTCCAAAACCATGTTTCTGAATTACCAACATGAGAGTGGAAATAACATTTCCATAGTTGGTTTGAATGGGTGCAAAAGTGTATAGATCTTAATGGCAAATATTTTGAGAAACACTATAAAGATTTTTACCTAAAAATGGTTTTCATACTTTGTTTTTGTAAAAACTTATAAGGCAGCTATTGTGTTACTGTCTCAACCCCTTCAAATTACTTGTCTGTTGATCTCATTAAAGAAAAATGCAGATCATCTTTCAGTATTAGAAGAAAGAAGGGGAGGTCATGAGAATGAATACTGACATAATCATTGGTGACATATGCAGTGATCAAAGTTTTGTTTATTTCATTGTTGCAAACTTTTTTCAAAAGTGATTGCTAGTTTCAGCCATTATACCCAGTGAATCTGAAGATGGACCTCATTGATCTAAAACAGTAATCACTTGCAAAAAACGCGTACAACCTGCCACGACTAAATGAAGAAAATTTTGAGATCAGATTACGGAGAAAACATAACCTATGAATGGAAAAGAATGGAGAAGAAAAATCAGCATTGTCTTTTTCATAGGAGCCAAACTGGCAGTTTATTAAACATGTCTCATGATAATCTTTTGTTTCAACTAACAATTGTACACACATTTATAAGACTTGAGTGAACTGGAATTTCCATTTTCTATTTCTTTATTTTTTAATAAATCATATAAAAGTTTAACAATGGTACAAAATATACACGGTCGGTTTCTGAAGTAGAACATTTGTATTTCCGCACACATAAAATGGCAATTTTAATTCAAAATTTTAAACTTTATTGGCCCACTGCAGCACAAATTAAATTGTTCACTAGTTGTGATCTTTCTTTTGCTGCAGAAATGCAGTTCTGCAATTGCATTTCTAATAACGGTGTTCCCCCTGGTTTGTGAACAGAGCTTAACTGGTCTCCCTGAATGACAATACTCAGGACTCCACTGGCCATACTTTCTTCCTCATTTGTTGGATCAGCAATCACAATGTCACTGGAAAAATAAACATATATTGGCAAAATCTTTAGAGCGCAAGCACAAGCGCGCGCGCGCCCGCACACACACACACACACACACACACACACACACACACACACACAGGGTGGTCCATTGATCATAACCGGGCCAAATATCTCATGAAATAAGCATCAAACGGAAAAACTACAAAGAACAAAACTTGTCTAGCTTGAAACCAGATGGTGCTATGGTTGGCCCGCTAGATGGCGTTACCATAGGTCAAACAGATATCAACTGCATATTTTTAAATAGGAACCCCCATTTTTTATTACATATTCGTGTAGTACGTAAAGAAATATGAATGTTGGACCACTTTTTTTTGCTTTGTGATAGATGGCACTGTAATAGTCACAAACATATGGCTCACAATTTTAGATGAACAGTTGGTAACAGGTAGGTTTTTTAAAATTAAAATACAGAACGTAGGTAAGTTTGAACATTTTATTTCGGTTGTTCCAATGTGGTACATGTATCTTTGTGAACTTATCATTTCTGAGAACGCATGCTGTTACAGCATGATTACCCGTAAATACCACATTAATGCAATAAATGCTCAAAATGATGTCCGTCAACCTCAATGCATTTGGCAATACGTGTAATGACATTCCTCTCAACAGCGAGTGGTTCGCCTTCCGTAATGTTCGCACATGCATTGACAATGCGCTGACGCATGTTGTCAGGTGTAGTCAGTGGATTACGATAGCAAATATCCTTCAGCTTTCCCCACAGAAAGAAATCCGGGGACATCAGATCTGGTGAACGTGTGGGTCATGGTATGGGGCTTCGACGACCAATCCACCTGTCATGAAATATGCTATTCAATACCGCTTCAACTGCACGCGAGCTAGGTGCCGGACATCCATCACTTTGGAAGTACATTGCCATTCTGTCATGCAGTGAAACATCTTGTAGTAACATTGGTAGAACATTAACCAGCCAAGGTCGCTGATGTTCCACTTGTCGCAGCCATCATGGATTTTCCGTTGCCCAATAGTGCATATTATGCCGGTTTACGTTACCGCTGTTGGTGAATGACGCTTCGGCGCTAAATTGAACGTGTGCAAAAAATCTGTCATCATCCCGTAATTTCTCTTGTGCCCAATGGCAGAACTGTACACGACGTTCAAAGTCGTCGCCATGCAATTTCTGGTGCATACAAATATGGTATGAGTGCCACCGATGTTGATGTAGCATTCTCAACACTGACGTTTTTGAGATTCCCGATTCTCACACAATTTGTCTGCTACTGATGTGCGGATTAGCCACGACAGCAGCTAAAATACATACTTAGGCATCATCATTTGTTGCAGGTCGTGGCTGACGTTTCACATGTGGCTGAACACTTCCTGTTTCCTTAAATAGCGTAACTATCTGGTGAATGGTCCGGACACTTGGATGACGTCGTCCAGGATACCAAGCAGCATACATAGCACACGCCCGTTGGGCATTTTGATCACAACAGCCATACATCAACACGATATCGACCTTTTCCACAATTGGTAAACGGTCCATTTTAACACGGGTAATGTATCACGTAGCAAATACCACCCACACTGGTGGAATGTTACGCGATACCACGTACTTAGGGACCGATGACCGTAGCAGTCTGGTCCCTTCAACCCCACAAACCAACCAACCATGTACTTATACGTTTGTGACTATTACTGCGCCATCTATCACAAAGCGAAAAAAGTGGTCCAACTAAAACATTCATATTTCTTTACATACTAGATGAATATGTAATAAAAAAAGGGGTTTCCTATTTAAAGAAACGGAGTTGATATCCATTTGACCTATGGCAGCACCATCTAGCGGGCCAACCATAGCGCCATCACAGCTGGTGAGCAGTGATCTCAGTTGGAGTGGGCAGTGGGGTACAAAACAGGTGTGGGGTGGGAAGGGGGAGGTACAACTGGGTATGGGTGAGTGAAGATGATGTGCTATCTGTGGGAGTGTACAAGGACATGCTGGGGCAGGAAGGGCTGCAAGAGAAGAGAACCAGCAAAGGGATAAAAGCTATGCAGGTGCAGGTGCGGTGACAGCAGGTGTGAGAGAGATTAGTGTAGAAGCAGGAAGGAGACAGAGGCAGGTGGGGTCATGAAATATTATGGGTTGAAGCCAGGAGGTTATGGGAACACCTTCACATTCATAAAAGCTGATGTTGGTGAAAAACAAATCCAAATGGCACAGGCTGTGAAGCAGTCACCAAAGTCAAGCACACAATGTTTGATGGCATGCTACTATTGGGTGATCTAGCTTGTCTCTTGGGCACATTTTGGCAGTAGGCATTCATTTTGACAGTCAGCTTGTTAGTGGTCATGCCCACGTAGAATAACAAAAAGTGGTGCAGATAAGGTGGTAGACCACATGGCTGCTTTCACTGGTAGTCCTGCCTTTGATGGGGTAGAAGATGCCCGTGAGAGGACTGGACTAAATAGTAGTGGAAGGATGTATGGGACAGGTCTTGAAACTAGGTCTGATACTGGGATATGAGTCATAGAGCATATGTTCACCTGCAGGAACGGAAAACGGATGGACGAGGATATTGTATAGGTTGGATGGGCTATAGGCAGAGGAATAACACTGTCGGAGGAATGAGAAGGATAATAGGGAGGGTATTTCTCATTTCAGGGGAAACAAGGGGTAGTTGAAACACTGGTGGGGGATGTGATTTAGTTGCTCTAGTCTTGGGTGATTCTGAATCATAAGGGGGGTGCACCCTCACTACCTTACTTCTCCACCTAACCATAATCTGCCCACACTTCAGCAGTCATCCTATGATAACTTTCCAGAACTTTATAATCTCATATCTTGCCTCACTACCATTCCCCAAATCTGTCAATATGGAAACCAACCTCACATCCACAAAAAGAACTGCAATATGTCACCAAAAATTGATCCTACCTGCTTACAAAGGCTCCAGCACTGGGCTTACAAACCATATGGATTACCTCCCTGATGGATTCCACCAGCTTTCAGATATGTCCACCTACAAGCTCCACCACAGTGACCCCATTCTGGAAACCCAGCGTGATTGTTCAGGCTAGATGTGTTTAACGCTTTCGGTTTCTCCATTGCTGATGAGATAAATTTAGTGTACAATCAAGTTCCATATGAGCAACTGGAGACCCCCTGCTCTACATTTTTGCCTCTGTTTTCCCCTGGGCTCGGTTATGCTACTGCTTTTCGGAATCACATTAACATGAAAGACTCCACACGTTCTCATCTTTTTTGGGCGCGGCAGTTGCCTGTCACGTTGCGCAACTCTGTCAAGGCCGAATAAGTCCACTTATTGTTGCTTGAATGGGGTATACCACTGGTCATGATTAGGAAGCCAACGGATAAGCTTCGCCTCTGTGGTGACTTCAATGTAATGCAGAGTCCACAATACATACACATCCTTTGCCCCACCATAACGAGTTACTCACAAAATTATTAGGCAGCCACTACTTTTCCAAGTTTGATTTGTCAAAAGGGTACCTCCAGCCTGCCTTGGATGAGGCCACTTGGCACCTTCTTGTTGTCAATACAAATTTTGGCCTATACAATATCAATGCTAGCCTTTTGGTGTCGCTAACATGCTCACAATTTTTCAGTGTTTTTTAGAATGCTGACAGCCTCTGAGCCTCTGTGTTTGGCTGCATCAATTACCTTGATGATATCCTTGTTTTGAGTTCTTCCTATTGAGACCACTAAAATAAAACTGGTTATGGTGAGATAAATGTACTAAGCAACCTTGGATCATATGAAACAACTGATACTGAAAACATAAAAAACAAAAAATCCACTACTACAAGAAAAGAACTTTGTGAAGCAAAATTATACCCTCCACCTCATTTTAATGAAGTAATGATGCTAAGATAGTCAAAATGCTGTATATCAT
Source organism: Schistocerca americana (assembly GCF_021461395.2). NCBI lineage: Eukaryota > Metazoa > Arthropoda > Insecta > Orthoptera > Acrididae > Schistocerca > Schistocerca americana. The sequence continues at coordinate 214,796,527 of NC_060125.1, read as the reverse complement.
GTAATGAAGAACCGATGAATATTGGTTTGTTATACTCCAGTTTTCTTTTTTGTATCAAAATTTCTCTCAAATTTTATGCTTTTAAAATTTTTTGGGGCGCAATTGTAAAAAAAACTGGTTATAGTGAGATAAATGTACTAACCGATTCTGGGTCATATGAAATGACCAAAACCATACTGAAAACATAAAAACCAAAAATCCACTACTACACAGCTATGCAAAAATGTTTAAATATCAACTTTTATAAAACTTAATGTAATTACCACAATGATTATGGACTTCTCAAAAATGATGAACAATTCTTTATATTTTATTTATGAAATCTATGTTCCAAAGACGATTTTGCATAAATAGATCAATATATGATAGTAATTTCTCTGCTACAAGTTGTTAGAGGTAAATCTTTGCTTTTTGTTCAGTTGGTTGTACGAGTTTGAAGTGCGAGGATAGAGTACGAGTCATGTGTGTTATACTGATTCGTATATTGTGAGGTGAAATCACTGAATATATATGTGTTATTTAGGAAAGTCCATCTCTGTTTACATGATTTCGTTGAAGCAACCCAATTATCCTCTAGAAGATCATACTAAGTTAAACCAAAGAAAGGAAATGGATATTGAACCTTCAACTCACAACAAAGAAGAGCAACAAAAAAAGATGAGTATTATTAATAAAACTAGTTGTTTAAATTCAACCGCTGCCATCTCTTGCTGCAGTATGTTACTATCTCAGCATGGCAAGTGCTGTGAAAATGTGACCAGACTACCAAAATTAGTAACTTACTTCAAAAATTAATGAATCAACTTTGGGCAACAAGAGGGTGGTGACGGTCAGATTATGGTGGTGCCACCTGCGATTTTCTGAAAGTAAAACGTGAATACTGTGTTGGACTATTTTTCTTGTTGCAGATTAAAAGGTACTGTGAAAATGTTATGTGAACGATAAGCCAGATATGACCCACAGCTACAAAACAGCAATAATAGCGGCAAAAAGTAGTTTATAAGCAGAAATTAGAAAAAGATTTAAAAAATAAATAAAAAATGAGGCGAACAATTGAGAGCACTGACATCCAACAACAACGTTAAGTACTGAAAATATTTTCTTTATTTTTTTTTCTTTTTGTTGAAGTATTTTGCTGTATTATTTTTAACAATGAGAGTCATTGAAGAATCTGGAAAATAGGGGTAATAGAGACATAGGAGACATATATAGTGTAGTGAAACAAGAACAGCAAAGCTGAGAAACAGGAAAAACAAACGGATGAATTAAAATGAGATGATGATAATGACAAGAGGACCATGCTGTCACTGTTAATAAAAATGAACAACGACCAGTTTGTAAAAACAAATGAGCAACTTGAAAATCATGAACAAGAAAACAAGAACCTATTCACAGAAACTGGTCATTCAGTAGGAGCGTTTTCTGATTGTATTGGTAAAAATAAAGCTCACCTAAATGATATCAATCAAAAAATTAAGAAGTTAGATGGTTGGGTAGTCTGTGGAGTCTAAAATGAAAGAAAATGGCTCAAATTCAACACTGAAGTCAAGAATGTCAAAAGATGAGATCACTGAAGATAGGAAAACAAACAAAATTGCTTTAGAAAAAGAGTGCAAGGAAATAAGTACAGTGGACAAAAATGTAAATAGTTGAATTTCTACTTTGGAGACTAATGTTGACACCAAACTTGCACTTGTTGAAAGCAGTTTTGTTGAATAGGGGAATACAGTAGACAGCACATTCTCAGAAAATGTAAAATTAAATAACAACAAAGGAGCACCCTAGAAAGAAGTGTCTATGTTTTGAGTAAAAAAGTTGAGGAATTGTCTAATGATGTAGTTAATCGAAATCTTATAAACAATGTTGGTACCATGTTTTGCAACATTACAGTAGCAAAACTGTTCACGTGAAGTTAGATTCTGTAGATTTTCTGAAGCTTTGCAGACCTACTTTTGTGTCTAATATGACTGATATTATGAAAAAGAAGTTTGTTAAAATGTTTCTGGAAGGTGAGGCATTAAGCTGGGCTAATCAGTATATTAATGATGACACAACCTTCGTAGAGTTTTAGAAAGGATTTTTAGATAAATTTTGGTCATAGACGGAACACACTAGAATAAAAAGTGAATTTCTCAATGGGCCAAATTACAGGGACGGGCGAATTAGTATGAAACAGTTTTGCAAAAATCGACTTAAGAATTACCTTATTTGAGCAAAGCTTCTTATGAACTCACCCAGATTGATACTTTAAAAGGTTACCAGCTGAGGTACAGTGGGACCTAGTCTACGGGCCAGATGACACAATAGGACCGTTTTTGAAATATGTAGATAAATTAGATAGAGTTCTGGGGGAAAAAAACAGGCAAGTACAACTACAGTAGACACACACATTTTGAAAGATGTAGTAACCAAAATTAGCATAGTAATAATCACAACAGGAGGGAACATAGTAATCACAACGGTAACAATTACCATCAGAAGGAACATAATAGAGTAAATGGTAACAATTTTCATTTTGGAGACCAACATGGCAGTAGATGGAACAGAAATTGGAATAGATGTGATAACAGAGGATGGGGGAATAATAATAATAATAATAATAATAATAATAATAACAATAATAATCCCCGTGGAGGCCCGGGAAAAGAATAGGCCTTCGGTATGTTCTGCCAGTCGTAAAAGGTGACGAAAAGAACAAACCACTAATAGGGCTAACCCCCCTTTTAGTGTGATTAGTTGGTTCAGGACAGAACTAAAGAAGCCTCGGACAAGCGCCGTCATGGTCGGGGACGACGCTTGAACCCTATGCCCGCCCACAATGGTTACGACACTGCTAGCCAACTGGAAAATGATTTAAATCCAAATAGAGGTGTTTTGCAGGATATGCTTCCTGCAACCACCCTAGAAGGAAAACAAAGACAGAGGATGAGATGGTCAGATGAAGTTAATCGACACCTCATGTTCTGTTATTACCAAGCAACAAACCTAGGAACCAACACAACTGGATACAGATCACAAGTATACACAACATTTATTACTAGATACCCAGAATTAAAATTTTTAACAGAACAACGACTAGCTGATCAGATCCGTGTAATAATAAAAAATAACAGGATACCCCAGTCAGAATTAGAAAACATCAAACAACAAGTACAACAAATACTGGAACAAAATAATGTGCAATCAGAAGAAGAAGAAAATACAGTAATGGACTCAAACATCCCAGAGCAAACAAACAAAGAACAACACGCACCAATTAAACAATCAGAGGAAAACGAAATCTTAAGACAGCCACCAGAACAAGCACAAATAGAACACGAAGTGACACAGATGTTAGATATAGAAGAAAAATTTCAGCTAACATATATAGAATACAAAGACACAAATACAGACATTAGACCATTCTTGCATAGACCACCAAATAACCCACAAGTCGAAACAACAATAAAAACTATCAACACAATCATACACAACAAAATAAATGAAAACACAACTATGGAAGAGTTACAACTACTGGTTTATATAGGAGCACTCACTACACTAAATATACACACTAGGCAGAGATCAGAACCAACCAACACACAGAAGAAACCCACAAAACCAGCATGGCAACACAGGCTACAGATCAAAACAGAAAAACTGAGAAAAGACATCGGACAGCTAACACAATTTATAAGAAATGAAATCTCGGAAAAAAAAAAACGAAAAAGGTTAGGTAAAATCTCATAACAAGAAGCGACAGAGCAATTAGACGAAAAGAAGCAGAAATTACAAGCATTGGCCAAACGACTCAGAAGATACAAAAAAAGTGAAAATAGAAGGAAACAAAACCAAACATTCAACACAAACCAAAAGAAATTTTACCAGACAATAGATAACACACACATTAAAATAAACAATCCACCAAACATAACAGACATGGAACACTTCTGGAGCAACATATGGTCAAACCCAGTACAACATAACAGGCATGCACGGTGGATACAAGCAGAAACAGACACATACAAGATGATACCACAAGTGCCTGAAGTGATAATTTTGCAACATGAAGTCACCCAAGCAATTAATTCTACTCACAATTGGAAAGCCCCTGGAAATGACAAAATAGCAAATTTCTGGTTAAAGAAGTTCACCTCAACACATTCACATCTAACTAAATTATTTAACATTATATATAAAAACAAAGATGAGGTGACTTACCGAACAAAAGCGCTGGCAGGTCGATAGACACACAAACAAACACAAACATACACACAAAATTCAAGCTTTCGCAACAAACTGTTGCCTCATCAGGAAAGAGGGAAGGAGAGGGGAAGACGAAAGGAAGTGGGTTTTAAGGGAGAGGGTAAGGAGTCATTCCAATCCCGGGAGCGGAAAGACTTACCTTAGGGGGAAAAAAGGACAGGCATACACTCGCACACACGCACATATCCATCCACACATACAGACACAAGCAGACATGTCTGCTTGTGTCTGTATGTGTGGATGGATATGTGCGTGTGTGCGAGTGTATGCCTGTCCTTTTTTCCCCCTAAGGTAAGTCTTTCCGCTCCCGGGATTGGAATGACTCCTTACCCTCTCCCTTAAAACCCACTTCCTTTCGTCTTCCCCTCTCCTTCCCTCTTTCCTGATGAGGCAACAGTTTGTTGCGAAAGCTTGAATTTTGTGTGTATGTTTGTGTTTGTTTGTGTGTCTATCGACCTGCCAGCGCTTTTGTTCGGTAAGTCACCTCATCTTTGTTTTTATATATAATTTTTCCCACGTGGAATGTTTCCTTCCATTATATTAAATTATTTAACAGTTACATTGCAGACCCATACACATTTCTGATACACTTACACACGGAATAACGTATCTGAAACCTAAAGATCAAGCAGACACAGCGAACCCGGCTAAATATAGCCCCATAACATGCCTACCAACAATATACAAAATATTAACTTCAGTCATTAAACAGAAATTAATGACACATACAACACAGAACAAAATTATAAATGAAGAACAAAAAGGCTGTTGCAAAGGAGCACGAGGATGTAAAGAGCAACTGATAATAGATGCAGAGGTGACATATCAAGCTAAAACTAAACAAAGGTCGCTACACTACGCATACATTGATTACCAAAAAGCTTTTGATAGTGTACCCCACTCATGGTTACTACAAATATTGGAAATATACAAAGTAGATCCTAAATTGATACAGTTCCTAAACATAGTAATGAAAAATTGGAAAACCACACTTAATATCCAAACAAATTCAAATAATATCGCATCACAGCCAATGCAGATTAAGCGTGGAATATACCAAGGAGACTCATTAAGTCCTTTCTGGTTCTGCCTTGCTCTGAACCCACTATCCAACATGCTAAATAATACAAATTATGGATACAATATTACTGGAACATACCCACACAAAATCACACATTTGCTATACATGGATGATCTAAAACTACTGGCAGCAACAAATCAACAACTCAACCAATTACTAAAGATAACAGAAGGATTCAGCAATGATGTAAGTATGGCTTTTGGAACAGACAAATGTAAGAAAAATAGCATAGTCAAGGGAAAACACACTAAACAAGAAGATTACATATTGGATAACCACAGCGACTGCATAGAAGCGATGGAAAAAACGGATGCCTATAAATATCTAGGATACAGACAAAAAATAGGAATAGATAATGCAAATATTAAAGAAGAACTAAAAGAAAAATATAGACAAATACTAACAAAAATACTGAAAACAGAATTGACAGCAAGAAACAAGAAAAAAGCTATAAATACTTATGCTATACAAATATTGACCTACTCATTTGGAGTAGTGAAATGGAGTAACACAGACCTAGAAGCACTCAATACACTTACATGATCACAATGCCACAAATATAGAATACATCACATACATTCAGCAACAGAAAGATTCACTTTAAGCAGAAAGGAAGGAGGAAGGGGATTTATCGACATAAAAAACCTACATTATGGACAGGTAGACAATTTAAGAAAATTCTTTCTAGAACGAGCAGAAACTAGCAAAATACACAAGGCAATCACTCATATAAATACATCGGCTACACCACTGCAATTTCATAACCACTTCTACAACCCTTTAGATCACATAACATCAACAGATACGAAGAAAGTAAATTGGAAAAAGAAAACACTTCATGGCAAGCACCCGTATCATCTAACACAGCCACACATCGATCAAGACGCATCCAACACATGGCTAAGAAAAGGCAATATATACAGTGAGACAGAAGGATTCATGATTGCAATACAGGATCAAACAATAAACACCAGGTATTACAACAAGCATATTATTAAAGATCCCAATACCACAACGGATAAATGCAGACTCTGTAAACAACAAATAGAAACAGTAGATCACATCACAAGCGGATGTACAATACTAGCAAATACAGAATACCCCAGAAGACATGACAATGTCGCAAAAATAATACATCAACAGCTTGCCTTACAACATAAACTTTTAAAACAACACGTTCCTACATACAAGTATACACCACAAAATGTACTGGAGAATGATGAATACAAATTATACTGGAACAGAACCATTATAACAGATAAAACAACGCCACATAACAAACCTGACATCATACTCACCAATAAAAAGAAGAAATTAACACAACTAATCGAAATATCCATACCCAATACAACAAATATACAAAAGAAAACAGGAGAAAAAATTGAAAAATACATCCAACTGGCTGAGGAAGTCAAAGACATGTGGCATCAGGATAAAGTTGACATCATACCAATTATACTATCAACTACAGGAGTCATACCACACAATATCCACCAGTACATCAATGCAATACAGCTACATCCAAACATATATATACAACTACAGAAATCCGTAATTATTGATACATGTTCAATTACCCGAAAGTTCCTAAATGCAATATAACACATACCGTACAGTTAAAAGGAAGTGACGCTTGATCAAGGTCCGCGTCACTCCATTTTTAACCGGACCTAACGTCTGAGAAAGTGAAGGAAACAATAATAATAATAACAACAACAATTCTAGCTTGGGCTCCGCTGTCGGCCCACAAGTTAGGAGCTCATGAAACAGATAACAAATGAACCAGAAATTATACAAATACTGACACACAAGAAAAACACTCTAACGAAGCAATGCGTTGCTATTCTGTTAATATGATATCTGTTGAGAAAGAAATATATTCCCCAGGTAAGGCAAAATGTGCAAGTAAGGTAAGTAAGTACACAGAAATTGAAAAAGAGGATACAGAAGAAATTAACTTATCAGAATTCTATAGCTGAGTAGAGACTTGTCACTTGATAAATGCTGAAGTATCTGATTTCTGTGGTGATTTTGGAATACAGAAACTAATGGAAGAACCAGGTGAGAAAAAAGTGAATACTGTATTAATGAACAGCAACTTAAGTGAAACTGGGTATTTAAACAGCAATGAAGTAGGAAATGATAATGCTGGTAATGTATGTGGTGATATTGATGATGTTTGCAATATTACTGAATATAATGAATTGAAGGTAAGTGATGATAAGTACAGTAATGAGGAAGAAAAGTATTTTGTTTGTTTTAAAAAAGAATTGGAGGCATTGAGTATTTAGTAAGGAAAGGTGTAGTAGTGGTTATGATGCTGTAGAGATCCCCAAGGACACTGTTAAAGGATTAAGGGACATTAATGACAGTGTCATAGGAAACAGAACTCTTGGTTTAATTACTAGCAAAGTGGCATCTATAGATGATCATACTAATTCTTTTTTACATAATACGTGGTTAAATAGTGATGCTATTGAGAAAGATGAAAACTTTAGAATCATCATAAAAATTTGTTTAACTTTATATTCAGATTGGTGACATAAAATTAAATATGTTATTGTCAAACAACTTAAAGAAAAGAACCATAGTGCTGATTTAAGTAAACAGGTAAGTGTATCTGGATTGACGAAATTCTCAGTGACAGTGATAATGCAGTCTGTGAAAATTTAAAGAAAGTGTGCCAAGGCAATGAAAATGGTTAGAGCAGCAACGATTTTAGAGGCTTTAGTTTTGAAGAGACAGAAGATGACATGTCATACGAGGATGTTAAGACTGATAAATGTACTGAAGTTTGTTGTCCGTTCATTAAGGTCAGAATAGTGTCTTGTTGACACAGACAGCCAAATTTTAGGAGTGACTGAATCCTTAAGTAAAACATTAAAACACGACAAGGGCTACGTAAAAGTACCTGTAACTGGAGTACAGATTAAAGGTGCAACTGGGAAACATAGTAAAGTGATTAAAAGTAAGATTTTAATAACTTTTACAATTGAGGGAGTAACTTTTACATATGGATGTTTAATAACTCAAGATCTAAGTGGAGATCTTATTCTCGGCACCTCAACAACTTCTCTGTCATTTGCTTTACCTGGTCCTATTCAACCCAACGAGCCACCTTCTTAGTAGTTGACCTCCACTTCAACAGCTGCCACCCATTCCATACCAAAAGTCCCTTCTATACAGCCTAGCCACCCATGGTCGTCGCATATGCAGTAACAAGCAGTCCCTCTCAAAATACACCAAGGGTCTCACTGCAGCCTTCACTGACCTCCCAACCTTGTACAAAAACAAATCTCCCGTGCCTTATTATTCCAGTCTCCCACCATCCAGTCACAGAGGAGCATCACTTGTAATTCAGTACCACCCAGGACTGGGGCAACTGAATTACATCCTCCGCCACAGTTTCAATTACCTCCCGTCGTGCTCTGAAATGAGAAATATCCTGCCCACTATCTTCCCACCCCTCCCACACTGGTATTACACCATCCACCGAACCTACACCATATACTCGTCCATCCTTACACAACCCCTGCTCCCAATCCTTTACCTCATAGCTCATACCCCTGTAATAGACCTAGATGCAAGACCTGTCCCATACATCCTCCCACCATCACGTACCCAGCCCGGTCACTAACATCACCTATCCCATCAAAGGCAGGGCTACCTATGAAACCAGTCATGTGGTCTACAAGCTAAGCTGCAGCCACTGCACTGCATTCTGTGTAGGCATGACAACCAACAAGCTATCTATCTGCACGAATGGCCACCGACAAACTGTGGCCAAGAAACAAGTGGACCACACTGTTGCTGAACACGCTGCCAAACATGATATCCTTCATTTCAATGACTGCTTCACAGCCTGTGCCATTTGGATCCTTCCCACCAACACCAGCTTTTCTGAGCTGCACAGGTGGGAACTTTCCCTGCAATACATCCTACATTCCTGTAACCATCCTAGCCTCAATCTTCGTTAGTCACTGTCCTCACCCATCCAGCCTCTTCCCATTCCAGCACTACACAGCTGTCATTCCACCACCACACCCAGTCTTTTTATTTCTCTCCTTTTTCCACTACTTGCCCCCAGTCTTTTTATTTCTCTCCTTTTCCACTACTGGCCCTCCCTCCCCACCTTTCCCCTGCCCTCCATCTAACCTACAGCACTTAACTGTCTGCCACCCCCATCATACTATTCCCCCCCCCCCCCCCCAGCCTCCTCCTTACCCCCACCCAGTCGCCACACCCATCAAGCACTGGTGCTGCTGCTCGTAGTGCGGTTATGTTGCGTTTACATGTAAATGTACGTACGCGTGTGTGTGTGTGTGTGTGTGTGTGTGTGTGTATTGTTGACGAAGGCCAATGGCTGAAAGCTTTACTTGTGAAAGTCTTTTTATTGTTCCTATCTGCAACTCAGCATCTCGGTTATATGGTGAGTGGGAACTTTTCCTCTCATAATATATATACAGAGAAACAGATCATCCTGAAAACACCACTGAACTTTTACACAAATTTAGAAATATTCAAATTATGTCTAGTTTGGATTTAACTTCTGGATTTCATTAGCTACCTTTAGCTCCTGAATTTTGTAAATATACTGTCTTTCTCTAGAGTGGTAGCTGTTACCAGTACTGTGTAGTGCCTTTTGGTTTAAGTTCATCTGTAGCTGAGTTATAATGACATTAGACTATGTACTTGGCCAAGATCTGGCAGGAAAACTTACTGTATATGTGGTTGACATTATGGTAGCTAGACAAAGTTGGGAAGAGCATTTGGAGTTATAGAAGCAGGTATGCGAAAAATTTAGACAAGGCGGTATGACTCCAAAACCTGAAAAATGAAAATTTTCTGTCCTTGAACTGAAATTCTTAGGTCATATCATTACTATGGAAGGAATATTGGCAGATCCACATAAAATTAAAAAAAATTCAGAGTTTCCAGCAACACGTAGTAGAGAACAATTGAAGTCTTTTTATGGTTTACACAGAATCTATCGAAAATTTGCGAGTGGACAGAGTTTGAATGTATCCTGCTTAAGCAATTTACTTAAAAATGAACACTAATTGCGTTTGGACCCAAGAATGTCACCAAGCATTTCAAAATATTAAGAAACAATTAAATACTCAAAATTTGTTGCACACACCAGATTTCATCCTACCATTTTGTTTACACACAGGTGGTATTGATATGGTTTGGGAGCAGAACTGTTTCAGGAAAAAGAAGTTAATGGGGAAATTGTATTTGACACAATTGACTTTGCATATAGAATGCTGTTAAAATATGAAAAATCTTACATGGTGACAAAAAAAGAATTATTAGCTGTTTACTGGGCATTTACTAAATTCAGAACCTACTTGTTGGGACATAAGATAATTGTATATTTGGACCACAAAAGTATTAAGCTACCTAAAGGAATGTAGACTAGATCACAATAGGCTTACACAATGGGGAATGTATTTGCAACAATTTGATTATGAAATTAAATATATTAAAGGTGCAGACAATGATGTTACAGGCACTTTGTCAAGGATGCCATTGGGGGGTGGAAGTAATGAAAATTTTGATCAAAATGAGGGAAAAAAGTTTAAAACCAGGTATATGAAGGATATACATGATGAGAATATTATTATGGCAATGAGTAACAAAATTAAAAGGAACCAATGCCATGAATCAAATTGGAAGTGAGTAAAGAGGTGTTTCGGCAAAAGAGATTATGAAAAATTGGACAGGTATTATAAAATATACAAAGGAACACTTAAGGAGAACAGATGTGGATTCTGATGATTGGAAGTTATGTTAGCCAGAGGAAGAAGAAGTTGATTAAGTATATACATGAAGGTTATGGACACTGTAGTATTAAAAAATGCACACAAAAGATACAAGAAAATGTTTATTTCTATAATATGGCTAAAAAGGTTATGAAATAACTATATACTTGTGACAGGTGTCAAAGAGTTAAGGTAAGTGACAGAACTTCTCAAGGTGAGAAGCAAAATATAACATCTGACAAACTCATGGATTTAGTTGATGTAAATGTTTATGGAAGTTTACCAAAAAGTAAAAATGGTTATTTTTAAATTTTTGTTATGGTTGATGTTTTCTCCAGATACATGAAATTATATCCTGTCAGAAAAGCGACACGTAAGAGGATTAGTGCTAAAACTGAAAAAGATTACTTCAAAAATGTAGGAAAACCTAAATTAATTGTAAAATTTCCTGGCAGATTAAAACTGTGTGCAAGACTAAGACTTGAACTCAGGATCTTTGCCTTTTGCGGGCAACTGCTCAATTATGTGAGCTACCCAAACATGACTTACGACCTGTCCCCACACCTCCAATTCCCCCAGTACATCTCCTCCTACCTTCCAAACTTTGAAGCAGCTCTCCTGCAGACCTTGCAGAACTAGCACTCTTGGAAGAAAGGATAATGTGGCGACATGGCCTAGCCAAGGCCTCGAGGATGTTTCCAGAATGAAATTTTCACTCTGCAGTGGAGTGTGCTCTGATATGAAACTTTCAGCAGATTAAAACTGTGTGCAGGACTGAGACTTGGACTCGAGACCTTTGCCCTTTGCAGGCAAGTGCATCTGAGCTACCCAAGCACGAGTCACGACCTATCCTCACAGTTTTACTTCTGCCAGTACCTCGTCACCTGCCTTCCAAACTTCACAGAAGCTATCCTGCGGAACTTGCAGAACTGGTGGAAGTAAAGCTGTGAGGAAGTGTCGTGAGTTGTGCTTGGGTACCTCAGATGGTAGAGCACTCGCCCGCAAAAGGCAAAGGTCCCAAGTTCGAGTCTTCCTCTGGCACACAGTATACATCTGCCAGGAAGTTTCACAGCGCACACTCCGCTGTAGAGTGAAAATTTCATTATAGAAACATTCCCCAGATTGTGGCTAGGCCATGTCTCTGCAATATCCTTTCTTCCAGGAGCACTAATTCTGCAAGATCTGCAGGAGAGCTCTTGCGCATTTTGATAGGTAGGAGATGAGGTACTGGGGAAACTGGAGGTGTGAGGATACGTCATAAGTCATGCTTGGGGAGCTCGTATGATAGGGCACTTGCCCATGAAAGGCAGAGATCCCAAGTTCGAGTTTCGGTCCAGCACACAGTTTTAATCTGCCACGAAGTTTCATATCAGTACACACACCACTGCAGGTGAAAATTTCATTCTGGAAACATCCCCCAGGTTGTGGCTAGGACATGCCTCTGCTACATCCTTTCTTCCAGGAGTGCAAGGTCTGCAGGAGAGTTTGTGCAAAATTTAGAAGGTAGCAGACGAGGTACTGGCGGAATTGGAACTGTGAGAATGGGTTGTAAGTTGTACTTGGGTAGGACAGATGATAGAGCACTTGCCCGCAAAAGGCGAAGGTCCTGAGTTCAAGTCTCGGTCTGGCACACAGATTTAAAAATTTCATTCCGTAAAGTAATGTTGTCAGGCAATGAATCACAATTTGTATCAAAGTGTTGGGAGTCATTCATGGAAAAATCTGTTATTAGACATGTTTTAATATCAGTTTATAATCCTTCATCCAACCCAACAGTGGTGTACATGTGTGAAACTAATCATCTATGTCGCACATACTTTAGCCACAAGCACCTTACAAGGTATGAATATATAAGTGATTTTGGAGATGTAATGAATAGCTTGCAACACAGCTCCACAGGATTTTCCCCTTTTAAGTTATGTTCACAATAAACCAGCAAATCTTATCTCTGAATTGGTAGGTTATCAACCATGTGCCATCATGTGAGCTCAAGAACATGAAGCAGTTGTGAAAGAAACCATGAAAAAGCAGCGAGAGATACGAAATAAAATACATGAGAATAACGTCAAAATCGTTAAGTTCAACATTGGAGACTATGTTCTTGTTAATCATGTTAGAAATCTAAAATGTTAACATCTGAGTTAAGAAAATTTTTGGATATCTATATTGGTCCATTTTAGGTCATTGAGAACCCATGTCTCAATGCCTACCATATGTAAAGAACTATGTAGTTATGGTTTTTCATACATTTTTGTCCAAACTTATTATTTTTGTTTGTCCTATGTTACTTTTCTACTGGTTGTGAATAAGTTACGATTTGTATTTTATTATATTCTTTTATGAGAAGTAATTAATTATTATTAATTATTTATGAGAAGTAATTAATTATTTGTCAATGTTTAGAGTAAGCTTTAGGTGCAAGACTCAGTTCCTGCACATTTATTCAGTTCTTAATAGAACTTTCTTTGTGGTATATAACACATTAGTATTTGTGTAATTTCCATGTTATTTTTAATAAAGATATTTATGTAAAAAGGCTGGGGAATCAGGAAAGTGATCATTAGAGAATTTCCTTTTGCTGTCTAGAATTACTTTCATCCAATGAAATTTTGACATTTCATGTGTACTAGTTTTGGGACTTCTGTGGAAAGCAGTACACCATTTCTCACAAAATAACTGCAATTTCTTGTGCTGTATATAATTTACTTGCATTTACTATGATAGATATTTTTTGATGTTTAATATTATTTTGTACATGTACTGAATTTTCATGTTGCTCCACTGAATCAGTGTGCTTTATGTAGCTATCAAAGAAGAAATTTAAACATTATAGTCACAAATAAGAAATGAACAGCACTTTACAGCAAATTTCAGTGTTGTTCACATTTTTGGCATAATTTATGGCCAATATTTTTTTTATATGAGTAACCAAATAATTCAGTAAGAATGAGCTAGTTTTCTCATCCTGTAACATAATTTAAAAGACTTGTAAATCAATTTTTCATATGCTACTGTATAATACATTATGTGATATGAAAATTAATGATTGCAAAAGTTTGTAACAATCAGAGACTAAAGGACAAAATGAGTGATAAAACTGATAATTTTGCACATGGAATATGTACAGGGTCTGCTGACTTTGGGAGGCACGTCATCTGGCAAGTGGTGCCTTCCCTAGCTGTGTATCTATTCTTAATTTCTAGTGCACTTTATTTTAACTCTTTCCTATCTGTGCTCTTCATATTTCTCCCCCCCCTCCCCCCCTACCTATCTGTGGTCTCTCCTATTTTCTATCACCACAACTTCTGTGGATGAGGTAATATGAGAGTTCTACATTTTAAGTACCTGCCATTTAGGGCATAAAAAAATTATTGCAAAATAGAGCACAAAATAATTTTTGTTGTAGCATATTTTTATATGCCAAGGGTTCATGTTCTTTATGAAAGTTAAGATGCTGTAATATGTTGTTACAAAAAACATGTCATTGGTGTTATGAGAAAAAGGAGTAAATTACTAACTAAGTACATTAATTTTTTCCTGTGATCTAAAGTATTTTGCTATATTTTCTTTAAAAACACTTCAAAGATCTATATGGACTAATATGTTTTCTTTTGATCATAGGTCTACAATCAATGATATTTCACTTATGGAAGACTGATTTATGAATGTTGGTATATAGACTTTTTCATTAAATACAAGTTCTACTGTCATTCCAATACAATAAAATCACTATTATGTGTACCATGTATGTTACATGATATTTGGCAATAATTTGAGAGTTACAGAACAGATAAAAGGTCAGACTTTGAAACTGTTTTGAAATTTGTGAGAAAAGAACTTTGTAATGCGAAATTTTGCTCTTAATGTCATTTGAATGAAGTAATGTTGCTAAGATAGTCAAAATGCTGTGTATCATGTAATGAAGAACCGATGAATATTAATTTGTTTAAACTCCAAAACTTGTTTGCATAACCAGTTTTATCATCTTGTATCAAAATTTTTCTTGCATTTTATGCTTTCAATTTTTTTTTGGGGGGGGGGGGGGGTAGGGGCAATTGTAATAAAACTGGTTATGATGAGATAAATGTAGTAACCGACCTTGAATGATATGAAAAGACTGATACCATACTGAAAACAGAAACGAAAAATCCACTACTACACAGCTGCTTAAATGTCAACTTTAACACACACTTAATGTAATTACAACAATGATTACAGACTTCTCAACAACAATAAACAATTATTTACATTTTATTTATTTATGAAATATATGTTCCAAAGATGATTCTGCATAAACAGACTGATATATGACAGTAATTTCTTTGCTGCATGTTGTTACAGGTAAATCTCTGTATTTTTTGGTCAGTTGGTTGTACGAGTTCGAAGTGCGAGGGTGAAGTACAAGCTATGTGTGTTACATTGATTTGTATTGTGAAGTGAAATGACTGAAAATATACATGTTATTTACCAGAAAGTCCACCATGTATTTACATCATTTTGTGAAGCAACCCAGTTATCCTCTAGATGACCATAAAAAGTTAAACTAATGAAAGAAAGTTGATACAGAGCAGTCAACTCACAACAAAGAAGAGAAACAAAAAAGATGAGTATTATTAATAAAAATGGTTATTTAAAGTCAACCGTAGGGCTCTCTCGCTGCAGTGTGTCACTGTCTGTCTGGCAAATGCTGTGAAAATATGACCAGCCACCCAAATCAGTAACTTACCTAAAAAATTAATGGTTTGACTTTGGGCAACAAGAAGGTGAAGATGGTCAGACCACCTTATCAATCTCCAATCGTTTTCTTCTGTTTTGCATTCTGCAGGTCGAAGTGCAATCTTGCCAAATCTCAATTTTTTTCAGCTGTCACTTGAGTACCTAGGTTTTGAGGTTTCTTGCACATGGGTCAAGCTGTTGCGTCACAACATTGACGCAACTGCGGCTTTACCGTGGCCGACCTCTGTTAAGGAACTACAAGTGTTTCTAGGTAAAGTCGCATACTGCCATAAGTTTTTACCTGTCCCTATAACTGTTGCTCAGCCCCTGCATGCGCTTTTGCATAAAAATGTTCTTTTTTTCTGGTTTGTCAGCTTGTGACCAAGTATTCGCTTTGCTTAAATCTGAGCTTGAATCTGCCCTGTGTCTGGCCACTTTTCAGCCAGGTCAGCGTCTCATGTTGGCTACAGATGCCTCTCAGCATCTTCTTGGTGCTATGTTGGTGCACAAATACACGAACGGGTTGAATGACCCATTGCTTACACTTCTAAGACTTTAGCTTCCGCTCAGCAGTAGCGTTCTCAGATTGAAAAGGAGGCTTTACCAATTGCATTCACCCTCAAGAAATTTCACATCCTCCTGTGTAGTTCTAAGTTCTATTTAATCATGGATCACAAGCTGCTGGTTGCTGTTTTTAAGCCTTCGACTTTCATGCCGGACAAGGCAGCACGTTGTTTGCTGTGGTGGGCTCTCTTCCTCTTCTGTTATCATTATAAGATCCATTACAAACCAACAGCGCAACACACTAATGCCAATGCCTTATCCTGTTTTCTGATTGGGCCGGACCCATCATTCAATCAGGATGAGTTATTTCATTTCTATTTAGATACTGAGAACCAGAACACGGACCATGGTTTTCCGATCACTAGTGCCACAAGAGCATCAGCCATTGCCGCAGATCGTGTACCTAGTCGGATCCTCTCTTTCTAATTACTTCTCTCTCCAGCATCATATTCCTGTGTTTGATGTGATTCTTTTGTTAGCTATGGAGGACAGTGCTTCCCATGTTGTGATTCCCAATTCCTTATGCCATACTATTCATGCACGTTAGTCACTGGGGTCCGCTTGTACCAAAGCTTTCGCCCGCCGGCATGTGTACTGGCCAGGCATAGATGGGGGGGGGGGGGACATTATACAGCTTATCACTGCTGGCAGTCGCTGCATTCAGTAACATGCCGACTCGTGCGCATCTTTTTGTCCCTGGCCGATGCTGCAGTGCCCATGGGAGCGTCTTCAAGTCAATTATGCTGCGCCCTTCCTAAATCAGCATTGGCTCACTGTAGTGGATGCCTATTCCAAGTTTCCCTTTGTGGTACCTTGTCTGTCACGTCCACAGCGGCCACTATTTTGGCCCTGTCTAAGATTTATGCAATTGAGGGTCTTACGTATACCGTGGTTACCGGTAACAGCCCCCAGTCAGGATAGTGGTGTTCGCCATCTCACAACTTCCCAGCATAAGGAAACATTTGGGAGATGTAATCAAATGAATGGCTGAAAATGAAACAGACAGAATTCTCCAGAAGCTTTCAAACTATCTTGCTTAATTGCTGCCATTCCTCCAACATGCACTTCAGTTGACAAGAGTTTTTCTTAAGAGCATAAAAATGTATTTGTGCAACAGTATGGCACAAAACTGCCTATCACCTCTCGTTTGTAACTCAATAGAAACACCAATATGCTTCGTCAAGATGCATGGTATGATGTTGTCAGCAAATTATTTGGGAAGGAGGAGGAATGTCAAGCTAACCTATTTTACATGTAACAATGCTCAAATGTCCTATCTAACAGTTCATTTGTACATAAAAATGTCATTATTATTATTATATTATCATCAGTACTAGTAATAGTAATGTTGGAGGTGATTGTTGTTGGTGGTGGAGTTGGCAACAGCCTTGAGGGGCACTAGGTATGCTTGCATTAAAAGAGAAGGAAAGGAAATTTTCCATTGTGTTTCCTGGCCTCCCCAAAATTTATGCCCATGATCTGCCACTGGTGTCAAGAATAAATTTCAAACACTATATCATTGTAAGAAGTACATGGCGGTCAAAAAGAATTTTCTGTTGTCAGTAGCTTTCAATATGAGTACGAGAAGCAGTAAAGAGGTCATTATTAACAAAGAGTGAGAAATTGTCATACAGAAATTGAGTAATATTTAGATTATGTTCGGTCATGGGCTTACTTGACCATAAGTAAATTTGAGCTACAGGGTGAGGGGGGAGGGGGAGGGGGGCGGGGCGGGGGGGGGGGGGGGGGGGGGGGGAGATTGAAAATCAGCAGCAATGGGAGCGAAACTCAAGAAAGTGGGGAAACTAAAAAACAGAAGGAAAGCTTCGAAAACCACTATAGAAAAGGGGGAGGGGGTTGTTTGTCCCCAAAAGGAGCTTCAAATGACTGACGTCATCTCACTGACACTAATAAACTCAAGAACGTGATCGGCGTGTCATCTGCTAAAATGGAAGATATATCAGGTGACAGTTGTAGACTGGTGCGTAACGGAGTAAAATAGGGGCACTCAAGTAAAAGGTGTCTCACCGTTCATCCCAACGACGAGGTCGGGAGGAAGAGGTCCAAGCACAGGGAAGAGCTTTCACGTCCCGCAGTTTATTATTGGAAGTGTAGACCAATGTGCATGCCATAAAAGAGCAACACAATGACATAAAACTCTCTGTAGATTGGCGAAGGGAACCATGCGAACAGCAGGCTGAAGAAGAGAGACTGCAGCCTTGGCTGCTATATCGGCCGCCTTGTTTCCACGGATACCAACGTGCCCTGGGATCATGAGGAACGCCACAGAGACGCCTCCCAAGCAGAGCCAAGTGGGGGCAGTCCTGAATCCGGTGGACCAGAGGGTGGACAGGGTAGAGAGCTTGGAGACTGAGGAGAGAGCTGAGCGAATCTGAACATATAATATACTGTATCCGCTGATGGCGACGGATGTATTAGACAGCCTAGAGAACAGTAAAAACTGAACACTGGTCGGGAAGCCGAAATCGATTAGGGGTGTTTCCAACAATATAGGCACTCCCAACACCAAATGATGTTTTTGAGCCATCAGTGTACATAAATGTGGCATCCTTCATTTGTGCGCAAGAGCAGCAAATGCCTGATGATAAACGAGAGAAGGTGTACCATCCTTGGGAAACTGACAAAGGTCACAGAGTAGGCAGGTCTGGGGGTGGAACCAAGGCGGTGCTTGGTGCTGTACCCCAAGTTGTGAAGAAAGTTTTAGGAAAGTGGAAGGAAAGAGAACATAGCAGTTGACGGAAGCGGACTCCTGGTGGTAGTAGAGAGGAAGGGCGGCCTGCTTACCCTAAATCCAAGGAGGCATCGAAAAAAAGGTCATGGGCCGAATTAGCCGGCATGGAAGACAGATGGCTAGCATAGCGACTCGGAAGGACAGCTCGCCAATTGGACAGTGAAGGTTCAGCAGTCTCAGCATAAAGGCTTTCCACCGGGCTGGTGTAAAAAGCTCCAGATGCTAAACGCAATCCACGGTGATGGATAGAGTCGAGACGCCGAAGAATAGACGGTTGAGCAGAGGAGTAAACCATGCTTCCATAGTCCATTTTCGAGCGCACTAAGGCACGATAGAGGCGGAGAAGGACCACTCGGTCCGCTCCCCAGGAGATACCATTCAGGACACAAATGGTGTTACGGGATCGCAGACAGCGAGCCGAAATATAGGAAACGTGGGAGGACCAGAACAGTTTTCTGTCAAACATAAGACCCAAGAATTTAGCGACAACCATGAACGGAAGGTGGACAGGGCCTAGATGTAGGGAAGGCGGAAGAAACTCCGTACAATGCCAAAAATTGGCACAAACGGTCTTACTGGGAGAAAAGCTGAAGCCAGTTTTGATGCTCCAAGAGTGGAGGCGATCGAGGCATCCTTGCAGATGTCGTTCAAGAAGACTAGTCCATTGAGAGCTGAAGCAGATTGCAAAATTGTCCACAAAGAGGGAGCCTGAGACATCGGGAAGGAGACAATCCATAATTGGATTTGTGGCAATGGCAAACGTAACAACACTTAGCACGGAGCCCTGGGGTATCCCGTTTTCTTGGGAGAAAGTACAGAAGAGTGTAGTGTTCACCTGCACTTTAAATGTGCACTCTGCCATAAATTCACGAATAAAAAGGGGCAGCCGACCTTGAAAGCCCCAAGAGAACAGTGTGTGGAGGATGCCTGTCCTCCAACAGGTATCGTATACTCTTTCCAGATCAAGAAATATTGCTAATGTTCGGCGTTTCCTGAGAAAATTGTTCATGATACAAGTGGAGAGAGCAAAGATGGTCAACTGCAGAATGATGCTTTCGGAAACCACATTTGGCAGGTGTTAAAAGGCTTCGGGACTCCAGCCACGAAGCTAAACGGCAATTCACCATACGCTCCAAAACCTTACATACACTACTCGTGAGAGAAATGGGGCAATAGCTAGATGGGAGATGTTTGTCCTTTCCAGGTTTCGGAACAGGAATGACGATAGCTTCGCGCCGTCTGGGAAAAGTACTGTCGGTCCAAATTCGATTATAAAGGCAAAGGAGGTAGCGCAGACTATGGTATGATAAATGCAGCAACATTTGGATGTGGATACCATCTGGTCCTGGGGCAGAAGAGAGAGAAGAAGAGAGTGCGTGTTGGAGTTCCCACATGGAGAAAACAGTATTATAGCTTTCGCTATTTTGAGAGGAGAAAGCAAGAGGTTGCACTTCCACTGCACATTTCTTTGGGAGAACAGCTGGCGGTAATTTGAAGAGCTCGAAATCTCAGCAAAGTGTTGACCCAATGAGTTAGAAATTGCAATGGGGTCCACTAAGGTATCATGCGCGACAGTGAGCCCAGAGATCAGGGAGAAACTAGGCGCGCCAGATAACCGTTGAATTTGACTCCAAACTTCGGAGGGGGAAGTGAAGGTGTTAAAAGAGCTAGTAAAGAAGTCCCAGCTTGCCTTCTTGCTATCGCAGATGACGCGATGGCATCGCGCACGTAACTGCTTATAGCGGATACAGTTGGCCAAAGTAGGATGGTGGCGGAAAATGGGAAGAGTACGTCGCCGCTCATGTATTGCGTCATGGCACACCTCGTTCCACCAAGGAACTGGGGGGCACTGGGGCAAATTGGAGGTGCGAGGTATTGAAGGTTCCACGGCTGTAAGAATAACTTCCGTAATATGAGTGACCTGATCATTGACGCAAGGAAAGTGATGGTTGTCAAATGTCGCTAGAGACAAAAAAACTGTCCAATTAGCTTGGGCAAAATTCCAGCATCTCGAGTGCATATATGGCAGCTGTGGCTGCAATCTAAGGACACATGGAAAATGGTCACTCAAGTGTATATCAGCAAGAGCAAACAATTCAAAGCACCGAGCTAGCTGCACAGTACTAACCGAAAGGTCCAAATGAGAGAAATTTGTCGTGGAGGCCTACAAAAATGTAGCGTTCCCAGTGTTGAGGCAAACAAGATCCACTTGGTGGAAGACATCAATCAATAGGGAGCCTCACGGACAAGGATGCGGAGATCCCCAAAGCGGGTGGTGGGCATTGAAGCCCCAACCAGCAAATAGGGGGGTGGGAGCTGACCAAGGAGATGAAGGCTATCAGCTCTTGCCATTGGTGTGGACGATGGAATGTATACAGTACAAAGAGAGAAGGTGTATCCAGAAAGGGAAAGACGGACAGCAAGAGCTTGGAAGGAACTGTTTAAGAGGATTGGGTGATAATGGACAGTATCATGGAGAAGAATCATGAGTCCTCCATGCGCTGGAGTGCCATCAACAGAAGGGAGATCAAACCAGACTGACTGGAAATGAGGGAAAACAAAGTGATTATGGGGGCACAGCTTTGTTTCCTAAAGACAGAAGATGACCGTTGAGTAGGATCGTAAGAGGATTGACAATTCATCCCGATTGGTTCTAATGCCATGGATATTCCAATGGATAATGGACATAGGGTGGACAGAAAATGAAAGAATCTTACCACGGCTGCTCTCAACTCAACAACTGCTGAGAGCTGGCAGCTGGCAGTGTGGAACAGCATTCAGCCGAAGGCAGAAGATCCTGATCCTTAGGTTGTTCGGGAGCAGCTCCTGGCACCAGCAATCTGCCGGTAGATTGGCCGCCAGCAGTGCGCCTTGGCAACATGGAAGATGGCCGAGGGCAGTTACCACCAGGTGGCGCTGTAGATGAGACACGTCGTGGCGAAGGAGGAGAGGAACTGGGTTTCTTATGAGCCTTCTTGGAAACAGGACATTGCGATGAGGGAGAAATCGATGGTTGTGAAGTCGGGGTACGTAAAAAAATCTTCGCGAGTAGGCTCTTTTTTGGAAGTCCGGGTGTCTGATTTTGGGGCTCATGATTTAGCAGAAGCCAATGAAGGGTGGGCCGTAGAGTGAGCAGGTGATAGTGGGGAGGTGGAACAGGCGATCTCTGCGCTGGCCGATCTGGCGACTGTGGCACTAAAAGTGAGATCACACGTCCGCGTGGCTGCCTCCTTAGTAGGCCGAGGAGATGCAAGGACAGTGCTATATTTACCTGCGGGAAGCACAGTGGGTTTTTGACTGGCGAATAACTTGCAAGCAGCAAATGTCGACACCTTTCCTTCACTCTGATTTCCTGAATAAGCTGTTCATCTTTGAAAATGGGGCAATCTCTAGAGGAAGTAGCGTGGTCACCCATACAGTTGATGCAACGAGGGGATGGAGCTGGACGAGCACCATCATGGACATCCCTGCCACACGTAACGCACTTGGCCGGATTGGAACACGACTGGCTCGTATGGTTGAACCACTGACACCGATAGCAATGCATAAGGTTTGGGATGTAAGGGCGAACTGAAATTATCTCACAGCCCGCTTTTATGTTCGACGGAAGTTGAACTCTGTCAAATGTCAAGAAGATAGTACGGGTTGGAACCAAGTCCTTGTCAACCCTTTTCATGACTCTATGAACAGCCGTTACACCCTGGTCAGAATTGTAGTTTTGAATTTCCTCGTCGGACAATCTGTTGAGGGAGCGTGTATAAACCACCCCGCGTGATGAATTTAAAGTGCAGTGCACTTCCACCCGGACAGGGAAGGTGTGAGGCGTGTAGCAGTGAAGTTCGCAGCAATTTTTGTGCCTGGAGGGCACTGACTGCTTCTAACAACAAGGTGCCATTTCGTAATTGGGAACAAGACTTTACAGGACCTGCAATTATGTTGACACCTTTCTGAATAATGAAAGGGTTGACTGTGGTGAAGTCTTGACCTTCGTCTGACCGAGAAACAAGGAACTGTGGCACTGATGGAAGAATTGTCCGTGGCTGAGACTCCTTTAACTTTCGCTCGTGAGCAGACATAGCAGATGATGAGGAAACCATTGCGGAAGTATCCCCCATGATTACCGGCATCTCCAATGGGATGCTCCTTCCTTGTGTTAGCCCTCTCTGAGGGCACTCCCGCCTTAGGTGATTGTTCACACCTCAGCTCACACCACCTGAGAAACGGACGGAGGGACCAATCGGCACTTTCAGAAGGTACCAGCTTGGGTAATCACCCCTCCCTGGGCCTGGCTGTTACCAGGGGGTACGTATGGGTCCTACCTGTCTACCCGGGATGGGGAATTACGCGGTACCCCCGTCACCGGCTACGTGTGGGAATGCGTGGGCCACCCTTCAGATACGCACAAGGAGGAAAAAAGAGAAAGGGAGGAACAAAGAAAAGGAAAGGAAAGAAGAGAGGTCTCAAACGCAGCAACAGAGAATAGGGTAAAGAGAAGAGGCAAGGAAAAGAAAAGGACAAAGGAAGGACAGAGACTTCCCAGCATAGAAAGCGAAGAAGGGAGACTGTCTTACAAGTGTCCGTCTCCGGACATAGGCACAAAACATACTCCCAGAGCGGGAGAAGGGGAAGGGAAGAGGTGCAGGTGGGGTGGGGGGGATTGGGGATGGTTCCAAGATGTGTAAAAGGAAGGTATGCAGCCCGGAAAGGAATGACGGCCGCACTAGCTCGGGATCCAGTGCTCGCCATGCACGTACCCACAAAAGAGTTTTGGACCCCCTGGGGGGACATTTAGGTGCAAACGAGTTGGCTTGATATGGACAGATGGTATTATGGAACTATTGGAGAGGTAGAGGTTGATATCCAGAAAGTTGAATAAGTTGTGTGTTATGTATTAATTAGCTCTGAAGGAGATCATCATCCGAAAGCTTAGCAATGTTTTCAATTTTGTTTATGTGTTTACTGATTACTCAGTGCTTCAAGTGTATGGTGAGTTATTTTTATCCCATCAACTTTTACAATTAAATATAGATAGAAAAAGAGTTTTGTGCAACATATGAATATGTGGTGTCTTTTCTTTCGGACATGTCTGAAAGAACAGCAAGCACGCGGAATCCACAGCTGTGATACATATTATGTAAATTGAAGGTGGATGGTGAGGGTACGGAAAGAGACAGAACTGATGATATTAGCTGCATTGGGACTTTATGTGGAATCAGTGTGAAGAGTGAAAATGTGTGCCAGAGCGGGACTCGAACCCGGGATCTCCAGCTTACTAGGTAGGCAGCTGCGTTAACCACTGAGCCATCTGGACACAGTATTTACTGCAAATGTATGGACTGTCTCGGCATGCTCCCCAACTGGCCCACATTCCCACCTAGCAAGCAGGAGATCCCAGGTTTTGAGTCCCATCTGGCACACATTTTCATTTGTCACTGCCGATTCTAAATAAAGTCCCAATGCAGCTGATATCATCCGTTCCTTCCATTTCCATTCCTTTCTTTATGTAACAATCTGCAAAAAGGAGGAGGAATACAAAAGTAGTAGCAAAATCATCAGGTTTCAGAACAAGAGGTACTGTTACCTGCACAAAAAGAAAGAAGAAGAAGAAGAAGAAAAAGAAGAGGAGGAGGAGGAGGAGGAGGAAAGATGTCTTGGAGGAAATAAAGTTAAGCATGAATGAATATGGAAATTCACTGAATTTTCTGGGCAAGAGAGAAAGAGGGAAAATGAAGAAAGATAAACAATGAAACATTAGCAACAGAGGGGATATGTAAACCTAAACAGCTAGAAGTGTGGAAATGGTAGCTTGTAGGTCCCGGGAGAGATGGATAGACAGTAAATAGAGCCATACAGGAAATCACACATAACTATCAACAAGGTGTAGAAGTGCAAAACAAAATGAAAAGTAAATAAAATTATGAAAATGTGGTAAGGTATAGAAGTTATACGAAGGTAGACACCGATAGGACTAATCAGTTTAAGCTGAGCAAGTAAATAGAACATGTTTCCATCTGCAATGTCCTACCAGAGATTTACTGGTATTGGAAACATGTTCTGCAATAGGACGTTGCTCATAATGAGTACAGATTTTTTTGTACCTGTACACTTGTCCTTTCCTGCAACACTGTGGTCATCATTTCAACATAAATATAGGATGCATGTCAGCTAATATATGACATAAGCTGGCTCACAGATGCATTTTCTTTGACTGAGTAGGTCACAGGGATAATAAGATTTGAACCTGTAATTGTATTAGTGTGTTAGGAACCAAGATATGAATCATACGATAAGGAAATGGACGAAGGAAAACTGAAAACTGGTTAGTATATTTCAGTGCTTGAGAGGCAAACATAAAGCTGCCGTAGCTATTACGGGGAGGGTAGTGGGTAGTGTGAGCCTCATTTTAAGAGCACAGAGAGGGACTATAAGTGAGAAGACAATAGCTCAATATTGTCAGGAGAGAGGTTTAGATCTAGCTTGATTTACGTTTTACATTGTTCCCCTAAATAACTTTCAGAAATGCCATGACAGTAACTACAACTAGGTGACAGACAATTTCCTCCAATACAAAGGAAGCAAGATTAAGCTTCAATATTCTGTTAATAAAAAGGGAGGACAGTTTGGGTTGATCAAGGGTGGGAAAGAAATCATCCATGACCTTATCAAAGGAATCATTCTGAAATTCAACTTAACTTCTTTAGCAATAACATGGAAAACCAAAATCCAGATGACTGGATGAGAATTTGAAGCATGTTTTTTCTGAATTTACTTTGATCTTTTTCTTCAGTGTTGGTTGGTTGTTAATTGGGGTTGAAGGGACCAAACAGCAAGGTCATCAGTCCCTCATTTCAAAGGTGGTCCATTTGGATGGATTTACATCTCAGCAGAGTTACAACGATAAAAGGTAAAAGGGTAAAAAATGTAAAAGTGCAGTCATGCTGCCAATGGTGGAAACAAAAGGGAGGGAAGTCAGCAAGTGGGCAACCCCAAGGCTATGCTTTTTTCTTTTTTTGTCATCAGTCTACTGACTGGTTTGATGCGGCCCGCCACGAATTCCTTTACTGTGCTAACCTCTTCATCTCAGAGTAGCACTTGCAACCTACGTCCTCAATTATTTGCTTGACGTATTCCAGTCTCTGTCTTCCTCTACAGTTTTTGCCCTCTACAGCTCCCTTTAGTACCATGGAAGTCATTCCCTCATGTCTTAGCAGATGTCCTATCATCCTGTCCCTTCTCCTTATCAATGTTTTCCACATATTCCTTTCCTCTCCGATTCTGCGTAGAACCTCCTCATTCCTTACCTTATCAGTCCACCTAATTTTCATCATTCGTCTATAGCACCACATCTCAAATGCTTCGATTCTCTTCTGTTCTGGTTTTCCCACAGTCCATGTTTCACTACCATACAATGCTGTACTCCAGACGCACATCCTCAGAAATTTCTTCCTCAAATTAAGGCCGGTATTTGATATTAGTAGACTTCTCCTGGCCAGAAATGCCTTTTTTGCCATAGCGAGTCTGCTTTTGATGTCCTCCTTGCTCCGTCCGTCATTGGTTATTTTACTGCCTAGGTAGCAGAATTCCTTAACTTCATTGACTTCGTGACCATCAATCCTGATGTTAAGTTTCTCGCTGTTCTCGTTTCTACTACTTCTCATTACCTTCGTCTTTCTCCGATATACTCTCAAACCATACTGTGTACTCATTAGACTGTTCATTCCGTTCAGCAGATCATTTAATTCTTCTTCACTTTCACTCAGGATAGCAATGTCATCAGCGAATCGTATCATTGATATCCTTTCACCTTGTATTTTAATTCCACTCCTGAACCTTTCTTTTATTTCCATCATTGCTTCCTCGATGTACAGATTGAAGAGTAGGGGCGAAAGGCTACAGCCTTGTCTTACACCCTTCTTAATACGAGCACTTCGTTCTTGATCGTCCACTCTTATTATTCCCTCTTGGTTGTTGTACATATTGTGTATGACCCGTCTCTCCCTATAGCATACCCCAACTTTTTTCAGAATCTCGAACAGCTTGCACCATTCTATATTGTCGAACGCTTTTTCCAAGTCGACAAATCCTATGAAAGTGTCCTGATTTTTCTTTAGCCTTGCTTCCATTATTAGCCGTAACGTCAGAATTGCCTCTCTCGTCCCTTTACTTTTCCTAAAGCCAAACTCATCGTCACCTAGTGCATTTTCAATTTTCTTTTCCATTCTTCTGTATATTATTCTTGTAAGCAGCTTCGATGCATGAGCTGTTAAGCTGATTGTGCAATAATTCTCGCACTTGTCAGCTCTTGCAGTCTTCGGAATTGTGTGGATGATGCTTTTCCGAAAGTCAGATGGTGTATCGCCAGACTCATATATTCGACACACCAACGTGAATAGTCGTTTTGTTGCAACTTCCCCCAATGATTTTAGAAATTCTGATGGAATGTTATCTATCCCTTCTGCCTTATTTGACTGTAAGTCCTCCAAAGCTCTTTTAAATTCCGATTCTAATACTGGATCCCCTATCTCTTCTAAATCGACTCCTGTTTCTTTTTCTATCACATCAGACAAATCTTCACCCTCATAGAGGCTTTCAATGTATTCTTTCCACCTATCTGCTCTCTCCTCTGCATTTAACAGTGGAATTCCCGTTGCAATCTTAATGTCACCACCGTTGCTTTTAATGTCACCAAAGGTTGTTTTGACTTTCCTGTATGTTGAGTCTGTCCTTCCGACAATCATATCTTTTTCGATGTCTTCACATTTTTCCTGCAGCCATTTCGTCCTAGCTTCCCTGCACTTCCTATTTATTTCATTCCTCAGCGACTTGTATTTCTGTATTCCTGATTTTCCCGGAACATGTTTGTACTTCCTCCTTTCATCAATCAACTGAAGTATTTCTTCTGTTACTCATGGTTTCTTCGCAGCTACCTTCTTTGTACCTATGTTTTCCTTCCCAACTTCTGTGATGGCCCTTTTTAGAGATGTCCATTCGTCTTCAACTGTACTGCCTACTGCGCTATTCCTTATTGCTGTATCTATAGCGTTAGAGAACTTCAAACGTATCTCGTCATTCCTTAGTACTTCCGTATCCCACTTCTTTGCGTATTGATTCTTCCTGACTAATGTCTTGGACTTCAGCCTACTCTTCATCACTAATATATTGTGATCTGAGTCTATATCTGCTCCTGGGTACGCCTTACAATCCAGTATCTGATTTCGGAATCTCTGTCTGACCATGATGTAATCTAATTGAAATCTTCCCGCATCTCCCGGCCTTTTCCAAGTATACCTCTTCCTCTTGTGATTCTTGAACAGGGTATTCGCTATTAGTAGCTGAAACTTGTTACAGAACTCAATTAGTCTTTCTCCTCTTTCATTCCTTGTCCCAAGCCCATATTCTCCTGTAACTTTTTCTTCTACTCCTTCCCCTACAACTGCATTCCAGTCGCCCATGACTATTAGATTTTCGTCCCCCTTTACATACTGCATTACCCTTTCAATATCCTCATACACTTTCTCTATCTGTTCACCTTCAGCTTGCGACGTCGGCATGTATACCTGAACTATCGTTGTCGGTGTTGGTCTGCTGTCGATTCTGATTAGAACAACCCGGTCACTGAACTGTTCACAGTAACACACCCTCTGCCCTACCTTCCTACTCACAACGAATCCTACACCTGTTATACCATTTTCTGCTGCTGTTGATATTACCCGATACTCATCTGACCAGAAATCCTTGTCTTCCTTCCACTTCACTTCACTGACCCCTACTATATCTAGATTGAGCCTATGCATTTCCCTTTTCAGATTTTCTACTTTCCCCACCACGTTCAAGCTTCTGACATTCCACGCCCCGACTCGTAGAACGTTATCCTTTCGTTGATTATTCAATCTTTTTCTCATGGTCACCTCCCCCTTGGCAGTCCCCTCCCGGAGATCCGAATGGGGGACTATTCCGGAATCTTTTGCCAATGGAGAGATCATCATGACACTTCTTCAAATACAGGCCACATGTCCTGTGGATACACGTTACGTGTCTTTAATGCAGTGGTTTCCATTGCCTTCTGCATCCTCATGTCATTGATCATTGCTGATTCTTCCGCCTTTAGGGGCAATTTCCCACCCCTAGGACAAGAGAGTGCCCTGAACCTCTATCCGCTCCTTCGCCCTCTTTGACAAGGCCGTTGGCAGAATGAGGCTGACTTCTTATGCCGGAAGTCTTCGGCAGCCAATGCTGATTATTTATCAAAATTTAGGCAGTGGCGGGGATCGAACCCGGGACCGAAGACATTTTGATTATGAATCAAAGACGCTACCCCTAGACCACGGGTTATGCTAGAGGCAGGAAATATCCCATCTCTGATCCAGTACAGGAAAGACCACCTGCTATTCAAAATCATTCAACTGCTAGAATGTACAAGTGCATATTGTAAAAAGAGACTAACCAAATCTTAAAAGCAATAAAAACATAGTAAGAGGGAGAGAAAAGAGGCTCTGGACAGGAAGAAGAGTCAGGAATCTCCAAACACAGCTAACAGTGGGAAACACCCCAACCCTCACCGCCCTGCCCCCACTCCAAAGGGAGATTAAAAACTTTACGACTGAGAAATAAAAACAACTTTCAAGGAGGAAACTGAACCAGTTCAACCATCTGGGAATTGTCTGCCAATATTAAGCATAAAGTGCGGGGAAGTCTGTACTTAGTATGCAGAGCCAAAAGAAGGAGGCATTCCACCAAAATGTGGACTTCTGACTGGAAGGCTCCACAACCGCAAAGTGGGGGTGGCTTATTACGCGAAAGAAAACCATGGGTCAGCCTGGTATGGCCGATGCGGAGACAACACAGGGTGGTCGAGTCCTTTCGGGAGAGGTGCAAGGAAGAACGCCACGGAACAGGTGTCACCTTAAATGCACAGAGATTATTAGGCAGGGAGGTAGCCTCCCAAGAATTGGTCCATGATTGTGCGAAGTGGGATTTGATATGAAGCCGTAAATCCGCCCCAGGAGGGCTTACAGAAAGGGACGGGGTAAGTGACTGCTCCCCCAGCCAAATGATCAGCAAGCTCATTACCTGAGATACACACATGGCCAGGGACCCAAAGGAAGTCAACGGAAGAAGCAGCATGATGAAGATCAGCAAGATAGTCATGGATGGCTGAGACCAAGGGATGGTGGGAAAAAAACACTGGTCAACAGCCTGAAGGCCACTAATTGAGTCCGTACATAACAAAACGCAATTAAGTTGGGACTGTTTAATAAAGGTAAAGGCCTGGGAAATTGCCATCAATTCTGCAGTAAACACCCCACATGCAGTTGGCAGGAGATGATTTTCCATGCCAACAGAGGATGTGAAGGCATATCCCACACGACCAGCAGATTTAGAGCCATCAATGTAAAAAACAACAGCATCCTGAAACTCCCATAAAATTTGATGGAAAAAACAATGGAAAACCATTGGGGGAAAAGAATCTTTTGGACCTCAGTAGAGATCCATCTGAATCCAGGGCCGAGGAACTAACCAAGGGGAGGGTGTTGGGAAGGGAATGTGGAAGATAGGACAAAGAAGGAAGTTGAAAATCACAGCAAAGAGACGCGAGGCGGAGTCCAACTGGTAAACCCGCCCAAGGGTGGGAATCAGGTGGGTGATGTCCTTGGTCTGGGAACACGATAAAATAGGAAGGATGAGTGGGAGAGGAACGAACAGCAATTGCATAAGAAACCAGAAGCTGGGACTGCCGAACAGAAAGGGGGGGGGGGGGGGATCCCAGCTTCAACCAGGAGACTATCAACAGGGCTAGTAGACAAGGCAACTGTGGCCAAACGGATGCCACGGTGGTGGACCAGATCCAGGAGGCCCAGTGTGGAAGGAGCAGTCAAACCATAAACTTGACAACCATAGTCCAAGAGAGACAGCACTAAAGTCCGATAAAGGTGGAGAAGAGTGGAACGATCCACACCCCAAAAGGTGTGGGCAAGGATGCGAAGGACATTGAGTTTACGGAAACATCCTGTCATCAGAAGTCTGATATGAGGCACCCAAGTGACCTTGTTGATGAAGACCCAGGAAATGAAACTGTGGGACCACAGGTAATCATTGTGCATCGAGATAGAGCTCTGGATCGGGATGGACAGTAGTACGGCGACAGAAGTGGACCACCTGCGATTTTAAAGGAGAGAACTGAAACACATGTGAGAGGGTCCATGCAGAGGCACGCCATATAGCAACCTGGAGCTGCCGCTCTGCAGAAGCCATCGAAGAGGAACTAACCCAAATGCAGAAATCATCCACATACAGAGCAGGGGTGACCAAAGGACCGATGGAGGCCACAAGTCCATCTATAGTAATGAGGAAAAGAAGTACACTCAATACGGAGCCCTGTAGTATGCCATTCTCCTGGGTCTGTGGAGAACTAAAAACAGTACAACCTGAACCCTGAACGACCGATGAAACAAGAAATGGCAATAAAAATTGGGAGTGGGCCCCAAAGACGCCACTCATGAAGTGTAAGTAAGATATGATGGCGTCAAGCCGTGTTGTAGCCTTGCGAAGATCGAAAAATACTGCAACCAAATGGCGGCACTGGGAAAAAGCCTGCCAAACTGCGGGTTCCAAGAGAAGTAAATGATCGATCAGAGACTGCGCCTCTCGGAAACCACACTGGTAAGGAGACAGTAGATCCCGAGATTCGATGACCCAACTGAGCTGACGGGCTACCATCCGTTCAAGTAACTTGCAAACAACGTTTGTCAGACTAATTGGCCAATAGCTCTTGACAAACAGGGTTTTTTTACCATGCTTAAGGTTGGGAACCACGATGCTATCCCTCCATTGAGAAGGCAGGCGACCCTGGAGCCAAATACGGTTAAGCACCTGGAGAAGATGTTGACGTGGTGCACTGAGATGTTGAAGCAATTGCTTGTGAGTGGAGTCTGGGTGAGGGGCCGTATCATGAGAAGAAGAAAGTGTGGAAAGAAGTTCCCATTCAGTAAAAAGTTCGTTGTAAGATTCTTACTCACAAGGGGTAAAACATAAGGCGGAAGCTTCGGCCTGATGTTTCTGGTGAAGGAAAGCGGCCGGGTAGGAAGTTGATGCTGATGCTGTTGCAAAATGGGTCACAAGATGCTCCATGAGAAAGGTGTTGCAAAGCTCGATGGTGATCATGGATGGCGATGGCAATGGCAATGGCCTTACTCCACCATGGGACTTGCCAGCTGCGAAATGTCCAGATGAGCGTAGGATACCAAGGCTAGCAGTGCGAACAATCACATCAGACACACTGCGTAGGATGTCATCAATACAACCCGACAAAAAGGGACAAAAAACGACCTGTGCAGTATATAGAGGCCAATCAGGGCGTTGGAAAGACCAACAAGGTAATCTGTCCATTGGGGAAGTGGGAAGGGAGCAAGAGAATCAACAGGAAGTGGTCACTATCACAAAGGTCATCTTGTGGCGACCAGTATAATGAAGGGAAGAGGGAGCGAGAAGAAAGAGAAAGATCAATGGCAGAAAAGGTACCATGACCGGCACTGAAATGGGTAAGGGAGCCATCATTAAGAAGGCACAAGTCGTGATCTGCAAGAAACTGGTCTATGAGAAGACCCTGACTACATGGAAAGGCACTGCCCCACAAGGGATGATGATGATGATGATGAACATTAAAATCCCCATGAAGGAGGAATGGAGGAGGAAGTTGCTGAAGAAGGGCAGTTAAGGTAACAGGTGTAAGAGTCCTGTCAGGAAGGAGATGAAAGATTGCAAACTGTGATCCCAGAGTCCAGATGGACCCTAACAGGAACCACTTCCAATGTAGTTTGAAGAGAAATCCACGAGCTAGCAATGTCTGTATGGACCAACGAGCAAATGCCACCAGAGGCCCGCAGGGGGCCAACCCGATTTTGACAGAGAGCAGGGAACCCACTGAGGGTCAGTGAGTGATCATCAGTAAAATGAGATTTCTGTAGAACCACACAAGCTGCAGAGTAGAACGAAATAAGGGATGTCAACTCAGGGAGGTGACGGTAGTATCCATCACAATTCCATTGGATAACAACAGAATGATGATTCAAATGGGGGGGTGAACAGGCTAAAGCCAGTCATGCTGCCATCTGTCTGGAGGGGCCGACATCCATGAACAGCAGGTCAGAGGCAGGTTGTGAAGGTTGGGATGGGACCTTTGGCAACACCAGAAGCTCCTTGTCCCGGGAATTATGTTTCTTCTTCTTTTCTGTTTGAGATCGAGGAGGGCTGTGCTGCAAACAGGAGGCAGCTGTAGCAAGATCTGGAACAGAAAGAGAGCGGGCGACCTGGGTCCCGCAGACAGTGGTTTTCGTGGTCGCCGTGTGGCAGCAGACCTTTGGCCTGGAAGGTGCCAGGAAGGGGGGTCCCAGGAGGGGTGCCCTTGACTAGCAGACGCCAAATAAGTGGGACACTTCTCCGGCTGGGAGGAGAAGCAGCACCCGGAGGGGCGGGTGTGGGAACTGCAGAGGAGGGGGGAGGGGAGGAGTGTGAGACTGGGGTAAAGAAGGTGGAGGAAGGGGTGAAAATGTAACTAAAGCAGAGCTTGACGTCACTGACACAGGATGAAGATGCGCATACTTCGTACGAGCCTCAGTGTAGGTTAGACAATCAAGGAACTTATACTCCTGTATCTTCTTTCCCTTCTTATAAACCTGGCAATCAAGTGAACATGGAGAATGATTGCCATACCAATTAACACACACAGGAGGGGGAACATAGGAACTCCCGCCATGGAGTGGACGACCACAGTCACCACAGAGGTGAGTGTGCAAACAGTGGGAATACTCGTGTCCAAAACACAAGCACATAAAATATCTCATAGGTGGTGGGACGTACAGCTTCACGTCACATCGATAAACCATAATATTGACCTCCTCAGGGAGGGTATCCCCTTCAAAGGCAAGGATAAGGGCACCAGTATAAATGTGATTGTCATTTGGGCCCTTCTGAACAAACCGAACAAAGTGAACAACCCACCATTCTAGATTGTATCTAAGTTCCTCATCAGTTTGAAGGATGAGGTCCTTGTGAAAAATTACACCTTGAACCATATTCAAAGACTGATGGGGGGTAATGGACACAGGAATTGTGCCAAGATGATCACAGGCAGTAAGGGCAGCAGACTGGGCAGCTGAAGCAGTTTCGATCAACAATGAACCCGATCGCATCTTGCTCAGAGTGTCCACTTCACCAAATCATTTCCATTCAAAGGGATAGCCATAGAAGAACAGCCAGAGTTCTGGACCTGTATGCGTTTCATTTGCATAGCATCTACCCTGATATCACCCACTCTGATCAGGGGCTCTCCCCACAGGCACCACCCAGGCACAGCAAGGGCCATCTGGCTCAACCAAAAGGGTACATAGCGACCCTGCTGGTTATGTACCCGAGCATCAGACAACGGCATGAAGGAAAAAGTGGAAGGACCTAGGAGGGCACACGCTGGAGATACTAGGTAAGGTGCTCTTTCCCATATGGCTCACACTACGGAATAGAAATTTAGTAATGGAGGTCAAACCCCAGAGAGGGACCAGAGAATGCCAAAAGGATGAGGTAATCGCAAAGCCCGGATAGCGGGCCCAAAATAAACAAGGACATCAAGAGAGGGAGAGGAGAGAGTGGAGGGGAAGGAGCAACGACAGGAAAGGAGGGGAAGGGAAAGGAAATGTAGCCAGGAAGAGAAGGAAGGCTGCAACAGCTCAGGGCCCCGTGCTTGCCACGCACGTACTCATGAAATGACCGTGAGCCCCATGGGGGGTTTTCTTCAGTGTGAGCTTGTGTTTTGTCTCCAATGTTCTGTGGGATGAGAGGATGTTAAACTAACTTATCTCCCAATATGAAGCCATGACTCTTTAAGGAAATTGTGAAGTCAGTGAAAAGAGTGTTTAAAGACAGAAGGTTGGTGCTGTTCATTTGGAATGAAATTAATTTATCCTGAAACATGAAGCTGGCCATCAATGGGATTGAGGTCACCATAAAAAATACGCACTACAAAACTTTATCTATCAGAATGAACTGAGAACTTTTGGCTGTTTTCAGAGATCAACATCACTGTCAGTCCAAACAATGAAAAAGTAATTGGCACAATTGAGCAGACAAGAGCCTAACGATCCAGAAAGTCCTCTCTGAGTGGCTCATAAAATACTGAAAACATTTGAGGGATGATAACTAAATAAATCAGAGGCATGGGCATGTGAACATTTTTTGGGTGTCTGCCTTTGTTGCTTCAGAGGTGCAATTTTTTTCTGTGTGTATTTTACTTACAAAAACAAATAAGTGGAATTTAAGTGACAATTCTAAACTCATTACTTACTTATCAATTATGGCAAATGTTGTTGCAACTGGAATGTTATCAATGATGAGTGGAGTCCTTTTTCTCAAATTAACTGTCTTTTTATCCTCATCTGCGTTATATTCAACAG
Source organism: Schistocerca americana (assembly GCF_021461395.2). NCBI lineage: Eukaryota > Metazoa > Arthropoda > Insecta > Orthoptera > Acrididae > Schistocerca > Schistocerca americana. The sequence goes on along the minus strand of NC_060125.1, from coordinate 214,760,962 downwards.
TAGGCAGAGAAACTGAAAAAAAAGTAAAAAATAATAAAAACAGGATATCCTGGGGGAAAAAGTTTTCATACAAACAGTTTCAAAACTGTCCGTTTCTGTCGTTACGAAATAAAATATTCCTTAAAACACACACACGCACACACGCGCACACGCGCACACACACACACACACACACACACACACACACACACACACACACAGAGAGACAGAGAGAGAGAGAGAGAGAGAGAGAGAGAGAGAGAGATTGATTTTACAGCTAAAACACAAACAATGATTCATTGTGGATGATTGATCACATCAGACGAGAATCTGTGGTTTGCTCAGGTGAATCACTCTGTGATTAAACCTGAGGTTGGAAAGTTAATCATTTCACATGATAAATTTTAATAATGTGGGACATGTAGTGTCATATTTGTATTGTACATTAATTTGTGAACATGGCTAACATGTGGTAGACATGACATGACAATGCTGCTGTTGTGGTATTCAATCCGAATACTGGTTTGATGCAGCTCTTCACACTACTTTATCCTGTGCAAGTATCTTCATCTCTGAATAACTACTACAACCCACATCCAATTGCAGCTACTTACTGTACTCTTCCCTTGATCTCCATCTGCAATTTTTACCACCCATACTTCCCTCCAATACTAAATTAACTATTACTTGATGTCTCAGAATGTGACCTATCAACCAATATTTTCTTTTACTCAAGTTATGCCGCAAAATTCTATTATCCCCAATTCTATTCAGCAACCCCCCGAACTGGTTACACTATCTAACTATCTAACCTACAGCATTCTTTTGTAGTACCACATTTCAAAAGCTTCTATTCTCTTCTTGTCTGAACTGCTTATTGTCCACGTTTTACTTCCGTAGTAGGCTACACTTTTTCCCAAATTAAAATACACTTTTTTCCCAAGTTAAAATACACTATACTATGGGTGAAAGTACATTTTCCCATGTTATGTGACAATATACTTTCTCTCAGCGATGTAAGACTTTTCAATCATTTGAATGGTAAAGGTTTTACGCACTAGTGTAGAACTTCTTGGCACTTTAGGAAACAAAACATAGCAAAAAAGCAATGTGTTTAGGAAATATCTTTGATGTGCGGCAACATGTACACTGCATAGTTTTGTATTACAGAAGTATAAATACGAATTCCACCACATACAGCACAGTAGCTCCCAAGACACCGAAATCGATATTGTGCTGCCAATTAGCTTTTGTCAACCAATCATAGCTCACTTCACATGATCTCACCAGCCAATGACAGCAGATATTTAGAGCATAGGACATGTGACGTAGTCAGCGAATATATAATAGAGGGAAACATTCCACGTGGGAAAAATATATCTAAAAACAAAGATGATGTGACTTACCAAGCGAAAGCGCTGGCAAGTCGATAGACACACAAACAAATACAAACATACACACAAAATTCAAGCTTTCGCAACCAACGGTTGCTTCATCAGGAAAGAGGGAAGGAGAGGGAAAGACGAAAGGATGTGGGTTTTAAGGGAGAGGGTAAGGAGTCATTCCAATCCCGGGAGCAGAAAGACTTACCTTAGGAGGAAAAAAGGACAGGTATACACTCGCGCACACACACACACACACACACACACACACACACACATCCATCCGCACATACACAGACACAAGCAAACATTTGTAAAGGCAAAGAGTTTGGGCAGAGATGTCAGTCGAGGCGAAAGTACAGAGGCAAAGATGTTGTTGAAAGACAGGTGAGGTATGAGCGGCGGCAACTTGAAATTAGCAGAGGTTGAGGCCTGGCGGATAACGAGAAGAGAGGATATACTGAAGGGCAAGTTCCCATCTCCGGAGTTCTGACAGGTTGGTGTTAGTGGGAAGTATCTAGATAACCCGGACGGTGTAACACTGTGCCAAGACGTGCTGGCCGTGCACCAAGGCATGTTTAGCCACAGGGTGATCATCATTACCAACAAACACTGTCTGCCTGTTGTAGGGAAGCAGCCTACTCACGCTGTATAAAATTCACATCAGTCTTTCCAGTGTGTGCCAGCCTAGTTCTGACGTCATAAATGTTGCACAATACTTTAAAAATCAAGTAAATAACCTGAAACGTTTCTAGTATGTCAGGAGTAATACTAAATCAATATGTGTTGAATATCAGTTCAATAACTTTAACCATTTTCGAAATTGGGACGTTTTTCTGTAAAAATCATTGGCGCAACAGAAAAGAGCTAGAGACTTAAAAATTTATATTTAGATTCCTTTTTCATAATAATTTAGTAGAAACAGTCTTCTGCATCTCACAAATTAAGATTTTAGTTGAAATTCATGATTTTCTGGTTTTTGTCTTAAAAATTAAGGAAGCAAGATAGATTAAGTAGGCGAATAAATAAGGCTAGGATGTTTAAATTTCAGTAGAAGGGAGATCCGCTATAGTCATAAAGATGTGAGAAGTTTCAATTGAATAACTATAAAACTATAGCGATAGCATATCTCCAAAGGGCAAGTTCAGAGCTCGTCTACTGTGTGTAGTGTAATTAAATTAATTCTCTCGCCCAAAATAATTGACTTAGCCACGTCAGATTTTTTATTATGATTACTTACCTGTATGCTGATTGCACATTTAAATTGAGAGCTTCATCGGCCATCAGCAAAGGAAGCGATGATTTATTCAATAACTTGAAGTGGTGCATTACTAGCCCAGCAGCTAGTCGGGAGAGCAATTTTGATCAGGCGCTCCCTTAGCCGTCCGCACCGCGGCTTTATATATAAGAACGCTGCGCGAGAGAAGAAGGCCTCAGTTCTCTCCAGACGCTGAATAGCACACCATCTGTGTCGGGAGTCGCGTCGCGTCAGTATCATTGCTATAAACAGCCTCGGATGCCGTATTAAATTACTCGGGATACGCGTAACCATGAAATCATTTTCGAGTGAAGTGTTAATTCTGGGATGACTTTAATTATCTATCTTCAGTTTGCGTATGTCGTATTTTCACGTGCCGCCGCGGGGCAAACATTCTACGATTATTTAACGTGGCGTTTGATGAACATTATCATCAAATTATCGCGAGCATTCACTTAAACATTTAATTTGGACAGTTATAGTTGCATCAGCGCATTAGACTCTGAACTGCTCTGGTAGTTGGATTGTGTGGATTTTTTTATCTGTGACTTTCAGAATATAGCGAACGTTTTTACAGGATCGTTTTTGATTATGAATCCCAGACAATCTCCTAATTCCTCAGAGCTATAAGCTGTAGCTATAAGTGTATTTCTCAGATGAAGTGGGCACTAGGAATTCTAATTACAGGCTTCACGTTTTGCTAATCACATTCTGGTTGCCAATATTGTAGTTAGAGAGCCAGTGTTGAGAACGACAAAAGACAGCATAAATAATAGGAACATTTATATCACAATTAATTCCACCTGCCACCCCACATATGGTTAATCGGCTGGGAAATGCATCTTTTCTACATTACAAACCAAATATTATTAACAATTAAATTACACCAGCCGCCCCACAATTGGTGCATTGGCCGGGAAAGAAACTGAGTAAAAGTGAAAGTGATTTTTAAATATTCGGATTCGGGAGTGAAATGCGACACGCAACTGAATAATAGAACTGTGATAGTGTTACGTATGCATGTGGACGACGCAATTGGATTAACAACGCATCTGGATTGACGGAGCTGGCACTGAGTCTAGCGGCGCTGCCGGCATCACGAGAAGCCAGTTTCGCCTCACCGCAGTCGTCCGCCAGAGCAACCAGTGCCGCGCCTGCAGTTGCGGGCCACGCAAACACACAGCAGCCGTCTGAAATTCAACGCGCCGCGTCGCATCAGTAATCCTGGTACGCCGCGCCGGCAACGCCATATGTCGTGCAGAAGGAACTAAGTTAAGTGAAAAGCTGTTAAAAATTTTACTAACCTGCACTAAAAGACTGTCGGAGATGGAACTGCCAGAAGAAACTGAGGTTAAACTTAAATCAGAACCTATGACTGTTGAGGGAACTGTAAATCCAGACAACGGTTCAAGTGTAAATATGCATGAAAATAGCAATATTAAAGTGAAATATGAAGTATTGTCTCCTGACAGTAGTGTGAAAAGGGGCAATGATAGAGACCCCTGTAGTAAAGCAGAAATTAGAAATTGTTAATTTATTGGATGATAGTTTATCTGATGAGTTAAAAACGAAACAGTCATCAGAGGTGGTAGAGTTTAAAAAGGATAAGTTTAATATGACTGATCAATCAGAAGTTTCATTTAGTTTTGATGATTCTGGTGTTGCAGCTAATTTTTCGTCATCTGAGTGTGATAAAAAGCCAGATAGTGAGCGACCCAAAGATACTGGGGCTATTGATTTAAATGTTATATTACAAGCAATAGCTGCCAGTAATGCAAAATTGTCAGCCAGTAATGCTGAGTTAAAATATGAGATTGTGGCCAGCCAAACTAATTTTAATAAACGATTTGAGGCAATGGACAATAAATTAGAATCCAATAAAGCTGAATTAGAAACGTCGTTCAAGACTGGCTGCAATAAGTTGAAAGAGGATCTGGACAGTTTAAATTATAAAATTGATTACAACCACGAGGATATTAAGAAAAAGGTTGCTCAACAATTTTCTGAAATGTATAAAACAGTAAAATCCGAAGTTGTTGCTGAGGTTCGCAGAGACTTCCAAATGGAAGATGCGAAGCTGGAGCATAAGTTAACAGAAAAGATCGAGGCGGAATCTGAACTGTGCTCAGATAGGTTTAAAGATGTTAATATAAAAGTAAACATATGTCAAGCAGAAGTAGATGCAATCAAAACTGATACTACTCATATTGTGCAAAGAGTAGATAATGTTGAAATGAGAGTAGAAAATATTAGTACTAACATTGCTAACCTTGAGAGTAAAGTAGCTACAGTAACTTCTGGTAATGGTAGTATGCAACAAGTTGTAGCTGCAAACACCGCTTTTATCGGCTGTCGGCAGTTCTTGCGGTTCGATCCAGATAAAAATATCCACCCGCTAGATTTCTGGAACGATTTTGAAGATGTGATTCCACCAACTTGGTCTGAATGAGAGAAAATCTCATTTATTAGAAGCCATTTAGCAGGTGACGCCATGCGTTGGTCAGCTGATGTTATGTTGAAGTGTAAAACATTAGTGGAATTTAAAATAGCTTTCATTAATGAATATTGGTCTAGTAATAAGCAAAATGAAGTGTTGAGAGAATTTTAGAGTGGAAAACGCTTCAATGTAGGCAAGGAATCTATTAAAGAGTTTGCTAGGTCACATTTGGCCGAAAAGCTAAAACCTGAAATGATAGTACTAGGTCTTGAAGCCAAACTGCCATGGTATTGGCAAAATAGAATTATATCTGCCCCTAGAGACAATCTGGATCGTTTCACTGAATATTTGGAACGTGAAGAGCATGTTGCTGCCAATGAAGAACAAGCACGTAATAACAGAAATGGTAATAACATTAGTAGTAATTTTAAGAACGAACAGAATGGCAATGTAAACATCAGAACAGCAGATGTTCGCCATCCTAAGAGAGGTAGGAATTGGAGAAATAATTATCAGAACCAACAAAGGCATCCAAATGATAGTAATTTTGTTCCAAACAAAATTATGCAGGTAAACAACAGTGCAGAAAGCAATGCTGTGCCAGTTAACTATAACGGAAATAAAGGAAACAGTAGTAGGCCGAGGCAGGAAAACTAGTTCCTGTCTATGAGGACACTGGCACTCACCAGACGGTTACTTTTCCTAAGTCAGTAATTACAGTAATTGGTAAGACAGATTGGAATACTCAAACTGAACATGTGGATGAAGGATCGGTAGCATCTAAGGATACAGCATAAATATTAGATCACTCACAGTATTTGATAGATACCGTGTTGGAGACGCTTTCTAAGCGGGAAGAGGAAGAGAAAGTGCAGCAGTGTAACAGTAGGGAAGAGCTACAAAATACTGAATTGTCAGGTGAAAAAGCAGAAGAAATTCATGCTTATATTTACGATGAGGATGATGTGCTCTTATCTAAAGTGCCTGTGCAGGATGTTGATACTGTACTAATAGATTTAGGAAAGGAGGTAAATGAGAATGTAGAGGACAGCCTGTTGGGAGTCGATGAACCCAGTAGCTGTGACCAGTTGTCACTTGAGAAGGAACCCGACGATAATAGTGAAAGTGGTTTAGCTGTAACTAGTGTTATGCCCGGTTTGGAGGCGCAGAATCACTCAGACTACAGTAATTTGGGTCATGTTCAGCAAACTAAATGTAATGAAGTCGTGCGGTGTTTCGATTTGAAATTAATAGACCGACTGGAAAAGGCAGCTGAAAATGTAATTCAGGAAACCCCTACACATTTTGACCTAAATGTAATGAAGACAGATGTCGATCACTTTAGTTGGAGACAAATACAAAAGGAACTATTGGATGAGTTTGAGGAACCACCTGTACAACCTAGAATAAGCCACCCTATAATAATAGTGAATATGTTGGGTATCAATGTACGTTGTCTCTCAGACAGTGGAAGTGAGGTGAGTGTGATATCTCAGTCCTTCTTTGATTCATTACCTGGTAAAGACAAGCTTACAGTAATGAGGGTATCAAGACTTAGAATAATTGGTGCTACTGGCAAGGTGTCAAAAACGATAAAACAAGAAGCTTTGCTGTCCTTTGACATTAATGGTAATTTAATTGATCATCCATGCTTAATTGTAAATAATCTCAGTATTGAAGTTTTAATTGGCATAGATTTCTTGTCGAAATACCAGAGTGTTGTTGACTTTGAAAGAAGCCAGTTAAAAATGGTCTTGCCGATAACCGGAGTAATTACGGTACCTTTTATTGATAAACATGTAGTAACTAATGATGAAACTTGGGAGCTGCCTATACGAGTTCTGAAAAATAGGAGATACTGGGACGAAGGTGTTAATTTTAGTAAAAGTAAGCTAAACACAGAAGAAGAAGAAGAAGAAGCAATTATTTTGGACAAAATAGAAGCTAAATTGCAGGAAATCGATAAAATTTCAGCTAATCAGAAGGAAGAACTGAGACAGGTTTTAAAAAGGCATCATAAGGTATTTTCAAATAGACCTGGTGTGGTCAAATGTTATGAATGTCAATTAAAGGTGAAACCTGGCCAAGTGTTTTTCAGGAAGCCATACCAAATACATGTAGCTAGGAAGGAGGCAGTTCAAAAGGAGATACAGAGAATGCTAGAGTGGGGTGTGATTGAAAAAGTGGTCAGTGAGTACACTAATCCTCTTGTTGTTGTACCAAAAAGAGACGGGAGTGTCAGATTGGTCTTGGACGCTCATTGGTTGAATGAAATAGTGGTTAGGGAAAGTGATAGACCGCAGAACATGGACGAGTTATTGCAAAAGTTCCGGGGAGTAAAATTCTTGACTTCTATGGACATCATGTGTGGATATTGGAATTTGCCACTGGTGGAAAGTTCAAGGAAGTACACAGCTTTCTTGTACGAAGGAGTTTGTTACCAATACCGTGTGGTACCTTTCGGACTTAATATCTCTGTTTGTGCCTTCGTACGCGTGATGTGCCAGGTTTTAGGACCAGCCTTAAGTAATAAAATAACAGTTTACGTAGATGATCTGTTAAAAGCAACTCCTAAACGGGGAAGAACACATAGTTTTATTAAAGGAAGTGTTAGAGGCTATTGAGAGAGGTGGCATGGAACTAAAGATTGAAAAGACAGAGTGCGCTACGGAGGAAATGGGTTTCTTGGGATATATGATAAGTGGAAAAGGTATTCTGCCTGACCCAGGCAAGCTAGCAGTCATTGAAAAATTTGAGGCTCCCAGAAACAAGAAGCAGTTGAGATTGATGTTCGGTCTTTTTGGCTTCTATAGGCGTTTTGTTAGTGATCAGGCTTTTAATGCGCCCTGTCTTCACCTCCTGCTGAAAAAGAATACCCCTTGGGTTTGGACAGCAGAATGTCAACAGGCGTTCGAAGTGCTTAAACAATCTTTAATTAATAGTCCTATTTGACATCATCCTGTTTTTGAAAAACCATTCTGTATGTCTGTTGATGCTAGTGGCTATGGTATAGCTGTGTAGATATTCCGAGTAGAAATAGAGAACGAACAAGAAGTGCACAAGATTATAGCTTTCGCAAGTCGATCTTTACAGGCAGCAGAGAGAAATTATGGCATCTCAGAACTGGAAGCATTGGCAATTGTATTTGGGGTACAGAAGTTTGAGCAGTATCTATTAGGTCACAAAATAATTGTTTACAGTGACCATAAGGCGTTGACCTTTTTAAAGACCTGTAAGTTGAGGAATGCTCATTTGGTAAGATGGTCATTGTATCTCCAGCAGTTTGACCTTGAGGTTAGATATATTCAAGGGAAAGACAATCTGATAGCTGATGGGTTATCTAGAAGTGCGGAGCTCTGTGATGACGCGGGAATTACAGCAACAGACCTAAGTGAAGTACGAATGTTTGCGTTGCACGAAGTAAAGGAAGAAAGTGCATTAAAGAGGGTGATTAAGAACTTGAGACGTGAGCAGAATGCAGATGACCAGCTGAAATTAGTAAAGAGCTATTTGGGAGATGCGAACTATCATAATGTTTCGCAATACTACTGTCTGCATAAAGGTATTCTGTTTAGGAGGAAAAAGGTAGGTGTTTCTGAGTGGAAGCTGTGCTTTCCCTCACAACATGTAGACTTACTAATCGACTATGTACACCTGAGGTATGGGCACTACGGTGCAAAGAAGTGCATTGCAAAATTAAAAGAGAAGGTTGTGGTTGACAACATGTACTGCCGTGTTGCCAAGCGTCTAGCATCTTGTGTAGTGTGCCAGAAAGTCCGTGCTGCTAACACCAGAATACAAGGGGATATGCATTCAGTAGAGCCAACTGAAACCCTAGAATTACTGGCTTGTGATTTGTTTGGTCCTCTTCCTGCTTCGAGACGTGGGTACACCCATGTTTTTGTTGTTGTGGATGGATTTAGTAAATATGTTAAGCTATAACCAATTAAAAGAGCAAATGCAAAAATGTTGGTAGAAAAGTTGGAAAAAGATTTCTTCGTGAACGTTGGCGTTCCGAAGAATTTGCTGTCAGACAATGGCCCTCAATTTACTTCTAATAGATTTAAAGAATGTCTGGATAATGCCGGAGTGAAACATCTGAAAATATCTGCGTATTTTCCCCAAGGAAATATGAGTGAACGTATTATGAGAGAATTGAATAGGCTTTGCAGGTCTTATTGTGCTCGGAAACACTCAAGTTGGGCAGAGCACATGAAGTGTTTTGAGAATGTAATTAACAACTTAAGGCATGATGCAACTGGTTTTGCACCTTGTGAATTGATGTTTGGCCAAGAACCGCACAATGTGATTGCAGATATGGTAGAATTCCCTATTCTAACGCAAATAACCACAGACGAGAAGAAGTTAAAGGCTAGGGCAAATGTAAGAAAAAGAGCATTGGAAAGGAAGAAGCGTCATGACGCAAAAGCTGTACCCACCAGTTTTGAAATAGGTCAGTTAGTCCTTGTCAAAACCAAGGAAAAATCAAAGAAAATAAATGCAGAAACAGAGAAATTAATGTTTGTATACCAAGGACCTTTTAGGATCATAGGAAAACCACATGCGAATGCATATAGGCTAGAGTACCCTAAGAGTAAAAAGATATTAGGTCTCAGGAACGTGATCGACCTAAAGAAGTTCATAGGTAGTGAATGAATTCTGTAGGGAGGAGGTTGTTCTGTAACCTCTACACAGTGTGGCAGCTGTGCAGTCCCAGCTGTGTGAGATCTTCTTTCCATTTCAGGTCTCACTCATTCTTCATCTTTCCTATCTACAAAAATTTCGACCCCTTCTTTCCAACACGAAAATTTTCTGAAACCAATGAATTCTATAGGGAGGAGGTTGTTCTGTAACCTCTACACAGTGTGGCAGCTGTGCAGTCCCAGCTGTGTGAGTTGTTCTTTCCTTTTCAGGTCTCACTCATTCTTCATCTTTTCTATCCACCTAAAATTTCGACCTCTTCTTTCCAACACATTAAATTTTCCGTCATGGCTATCAAGCCATGAGTTCTGTAACCATTCTATCCACCGATTAGAGAAAAAAAAAAAAACCTAATGTTACAAACCTAACAGTGACATAAACAACAGAGAAGTATGATGTAATTAAGATACAAAGGTATTTGAGTAACAAGTATGTATAGAACCCTGGTAATATTGTAAGTACAAAGTGTTGTTTTATTGGAAATGGTCCCACAATAATATTTTAAAAAGATGTACAAATTTGTGTACAAGCAGGATCTGAAGTGGCAGTGAAACCTATTGTATGCTGTAGAGCTAACTAATTAATAGTAAAAGAGATTGCTTAGTGTTATGAAAAATATGCAGATAAGTTGTAAGAATAAACTCACCTTGTGTAGCAAGGAATGGCTGTGTAATATAATTGAACAGTGTTTGTGGTTGAGACGTGAAGGACACGTCCCTGAAGTATTTATAAGGTTGGAGCTGGCCACTATTTTGGTGTAGTGTGTGACAGGACACACCTACACGTATTGAGGTTATGAGTTGGAGGCGTGAATGCGACCATAGGTACCCTTATGTTAGATGAGACAGAGCAGCTCATGGTGTTCTATAGGTTTAAGGAATTTAGCATTACGCTCGTCCATAATTACTTAATGCACTTTAGTGGTAGGTCGAGAGAGACTACCTGTGGTTTCAGCGTCCGATCGAGTGGAAATGGATTGCCACGTGAGCAAACTGATCAGCTGCAATACACTATAGATATGAAATAAAGTGCTATCCTACGCTTTAAATGTTAATAGAGTGAGTGTTAAATAAGTACATACACTAGCAACATATTTGAGTAACATAATGGCAGACGTGAAACATTATTTATAGCTCAGCATAAATACACTTCGATGAAGTAAGTACATAATTGCAGATGTGGAACTGACACAGCAGCAGAGGACCAATAAATGGATTTAGTGTGTTTTGAACACTCAGAACTGTACTATTACAAGTTACTCACATGTACAAAGAAGCTGAGAAGACAACTACTAATCAAAAATATTCATACTGTCTCTAAGAATAAGGTAATCGAAGATGAGTCAGTTAAGTAAATAAAATACAGATTTGTCAGGAATGTACCGAGCATTGGTTCAGTGTTCCAGCCCAGAAATAATACATTGAAATTAAATAGGATTTATGATTGTATGCCGTGAGCATAAATTTTCTCTAGTACGTGACTAACGGCGTTTTGAGCCATTTGTTTACTGATTTTATGACAGTTAAGTAACCGCGAGAGTAAAATTCAAAAAGTTCTGTTAACTTTGTTCCAGTAACATATTGAAAGATAAAATGTATATATCCCCATTTCATTGTGACCCACCGTTAGATATTAAGTGAACAGAGTCTGAGGCACTCTTTTTGTTTGTTCCACAGGACAAACCAGATAATGGCAGCCTGGTAGCTGCGTGGAGTGACTTGCACACAACTCACAGTGACCCCTCCCCTTTCCCCATGTACTTTAGAGTGAACGTGAAGCATGCACACCATAGCAACTTCCCCTCCTCTACCCTTGTGAATGGAAGTGTAGAACGCCAGCCAAAGCAGCAACCACCACGTGTGTAAAAATGAAATTGTTATGATTTGTGAAATTTTCTTTCAGGTTTAGAAAAGACTGCTAAGATATAATTATCTGTTTATGTATCATGAATAACTGTGTTATTTTCTTTGAATTTGTGTATGTAAAAATGTATTTAATGGATTTAAGATTTTCATAATTTTACATATTTTTATGTGTTTGTTTGTCTAAGGCAATACATATGCAAAGTGTTTCATTGATTTTGCTTAAAAATTTGAGGGATAATATTGCTTAAGAAGCAGTGAACAAGCCAGCAATTTAAATAATTGAAGTAGGTAACCAGTTTTCTTTTAGTATTTCTATATTTTTACATTTAAATTTTAATTTTCATAGGGAGTTAAGCTGTACTCTTGCTTCCCTTTTTGTAATTAATTTTTTTTTCTCGTTCATTAACATTAATAAAAAATAAAATAAAATAATAATTTAAGTAGAGGGTGATGTAGGGAAGCAGCCTACTCACGCTGTATAAAATTCACATCAGTCTTTCCATTGTGTGCCAGCCTAGTTCTGATATCATAAATGTTGCGCAATACTTTAAAAATCAAGTAAATAACCTGAAACGTTTCTAGCATGTCAGGAGTAATACTAAATCAATATGTGTTGAATATCAGTTCAATAACTTTAACCATTTTCGAAATTGGGACGTTTTTCTGTAAAAATCATTGGTGCAACAGAAAAGAGCTAGAGGCTTAAAAATTTATATTTAGATTCCTTTTTCATAATAATTTAGTAGAAACAGTCTTCTGCATCTCACAAATTAAGATTTTAGTTGAAATTCATGATTTTCTGGTTTTTGTCTTAAAAATTAAGGGAGCAAGATAGATTAAGTAGGCGAATAAATAAGGCTAGGATGTTTAAATTTAAGTAGAAGGGAGATCTGCTATAGTCATAAAGATGTGAGAAGTTTCAATTGAATAACTATAAAACTATAGCGATAGCATATCTCCAAAGGGCAAGTTCAGAGCTCGTCTACTGTGTGTAGTGTAATTAAATTAATTCTCTCGCCCAAAATAATTGACTTAGCCACGTCAGATTTTTTATTATGATTACTTACCTGTATGCTGATTGCACATTTAAATTGAGAGCTTCATCGGCCATCAGCAAAGGAAGCGATGATTTATTCAATAACTTGAAGTGGTGCATTACTAGCCCAGCAGCTAGTCAGGAGAGCAATTTTGATCAGGCGTTCCCTTAGCCGGCCGCACCGCGGCTTTATATATAAGAACGCTGCGCGAGAGAAGAAGGCCCCAGTTCTTTCCAGACGCTGAATAGCACACCATCTGTGTCGGGAGTCGTGTCGCGTCAGTATCACTGCTATAAACAGCCTCGGATGCCGTATTAAGTTACTCGGGATACGCGTAACCATGAAATCATTTTCGAGTGAAGTGTTAATTCTGGGATGACTTTAATTATCTATCTTCAGTTTGCATATGTCGTATTTTCACGTGCCGCCGCCGGACAAACATTCTACCATTATTTAGCATGGCGTTGGATGAACATTATCATCAAATTATGGCGAGCATTCACTTAAACATTTAATTTGGACAGTTATAGTTGCATCAGCGCATTAGACTCTGAACTGCTCTGGTAGTTGGATTGTGTGGATTTTTTTATCTGTGACTTTCAGAATATAGCGAACGTTTTTACAGGATCGTTTTTGATTATGATTCCCAGACAATCTCCTAATTCCTCAGAGCTATAAGCTGTAGCTATAAGTGTATTTCTCAGGTGAAGTGGGCACTAGGAATTCTAATTACAGGCTTCACATTTTGCTAATCACTTTCTGGTTGCCAATATTGTAGTTAGAGAGCCAGTGTTGAGAACGGCAAAAGACAGCATAAATAATAGGAACATTTATATAACAATTAATTCCACCCGCCGCCCCACATATGGTTAATCGGCCGGGAAATGCATCTTTTCTACATTACAAACCAAATATTATTAACAATTAAATTACACCAGCCGTCCCACACTGTGTCCATTCATGCGAATGGACAGTTTGTTGCTGATCATTCCCACATAGAAAGCTTCACAGTGTAGGCAGGTCAGTTGGTAAATCACGTGGGTGCTTTCACACGTGGCTCTGCCTTTGATCGTGTACACCTTCCGGGTTACAGGACTGGAGTAGGTGGTGGTGGGAGGGTGCATGGGACAGGTTTTACGCCGTGGGCGGTTACAAGGGTAGCAGCCAGAGGGTAGGGAAGGTGGTTTGGGGATTTCATAGGGATGAACTAAGAGGTTACAAAGGTTAGGTGGACGGCGGAAAGACACTCTTGGTGGAGTGGGGAGGATTTCATGAAAGATGGATCTCATTTCAGGGCAGGATTTGAGGAAGTTGTATCCCTGCTGGAAAGCCACAATCAGAGTCTGATTCAGTCCCGGAAAGAATCCTGTCACAAGTGGGGCACTTTTGGGGTTCTTCTGTGGGAGGTTCTGGGTTTGAGGGGATGAGGAAGTGGCTCTGGTTATTTGCTTCTGTACCAGGTCGGGAGGGTAGTTGCGGGATGCGAAAGCTCTTTTCAGGTTGCTGATGTAATGGTTCAGGGATTCCGGACTGGAGCAGATTCGTTTGCCACGAAGACCTACGCTGTAGGGAAGAGACCGTTTGATGTAGAATGGGTGGCAGCTGTCATAATGGAGGTACTGTTGCTTGTTGGTGGGTTTGATGTGGACGGACGTCTGAAGCTGGCCATTGGACAGATGGAGGTCAACGTCAAGGAAAGTGGCATGGGATTTGGAGTAGGACCAAGTGAATCTGATGGAACCAAAGGAGTTGAGGTTGGAGAGGAAATTCTGGAGTTCTTCTTCACTGTGAGTCCAGATCATGAAGATGTAATCGATAAATCTGTACCAAACTTTGGGTTGGCAGGGCTGGGTAACCAAGAAGGCTTCCTCTAAGCGACCCATGAATAGGTTGGCGTACGAGGGGGCCATCATGGTACCCATGGCTATTCCCTTTAATTGTTGGTATGTCTGGCCTTCAAAAGTGAAGAAGTTGTGGGTCAGCATGAAGGTAATGAGGAAAGAGGTTTTAGGTAGGGTGGCAAGCGATCGGCGTGAAATGAAGTGCTCCATCGCAGCGAGGCCCTGGACGTGCGGAATATTTGTGTACACAGAAGTGGCATCAATGGTTACAAGGATGGTTTACGGGGGTAACTGATTGGGTAAGGATTCCAGGCGTTCGAGAAAGTGGTTGGTGTCTTTGATGAAGGATGGGAGACTGCATGTAATGGGTTGAAGGTGTTGATCTACGTAGGCAGAGATATGTTCTGTGGGGGTTTGGCAACCAGCTACAATGGGGCGGCCGGGATGATTGGGTTTGTGAATTTTAGGAAGAAGGTAGAAGGTAGGGGTGCGGGGTGTCGGTGGGGTCAGGAGGTTGATGGAGTCAGGTGAAAGGTTTTGTAGGGGGCCTAAGGTTCTGAGGATTCCTTGAAGCTCCACCTGGACATCAGGAATGGGATTACCTTGGCAAACTTTGTATGTAGTGTTGTCTGAAAGCTGACGCAGTCCCTCAGCCACATACTCCCGACGATCAAGTATTACGGTCGTGGAACCCTTGTCCGCCGGAAGAATGACGATGGATCGGTCAGCCTTCAGATCACGGATAGCCTGGGCTTCAGCAGTGGTGATGTTGGGAGTAGGATTAAGGTTGTTTAAGAAGGATTGAGAGGCAAGGCTGGAAGTCAGAAATTCCTGGAAGGTTTGGAGAGGGTGATTTTGAGGAAGAGAAGGTGGGTCCCACTGTGACGGAGGACGGAACTGTTCCAGGCAGGGTTTAATTTGGATAGTGTCTTGGGGAGTTGGATCATTAGGAGTAGGATTAGGATCATTTTTCTTCGTGGCAAAGTGATATTTCCAGCAGAGAGTACGAGTATAGGACAGTAAATCTTTGACGAGGGCTGTTTGGTTGAATCTCGGAGTGGGGCTGAAGGTGAGGCCTTTGGATAGGTCAGAGGTTTCGGATTGGGAGAGAGGTTTGGAGGAAAGGTTAACTACTGAATTAGGGTGTTGTGGTTCCAGATTGTGTTGATTGGAATTTTGAGGTTTTGGGGGGAGTGGAGCTGGAAGTGGGAGATTGAGTATATGGGAGAGACTGGGTCTGTGTGCAATGAGAGGAGGTTGAGGTTTGCTGGAAAGGTTGTGAAGGGCGAGTGAGTTGCCTTTCCGGAGGTGGGAAACCAGGAGATTGGATAGTTTTTTGAGGTGGAGGGTGGCATGCTGTTCTAATTTGCGGTTGGCTTGTAGGAGGATGCTCTGAACAGCTGGTGTGGATGTGGGAGAGGAAAGATTGAGGACTTTTATTAAGGATAGGAGTTGATGTGTAGGTGAAGGATTAGGTGGGTGAGGGCAATGGATTGTTCAGTTTGGAACTGGTATAGGGACTGATTGAAAGATGGGTTACAGCCAGAGATGGGAACTTAAAGTGTGAGGCCTTTGGGGGTAATGCCAAATGTCAGACAAGCTTGAGAAAATCAAATACGGGAGTGTAATGTGGCTAGGGCGAAGGCATGTTTGCGGAGGGAATGTAAATAAAACTTAATGGGGTCGTTGTGGGGGTGTTGTGAGGGTGACATGGTATTAGAAGGTGGAAAGTGTAACATGAGGCTGAAATGAAAATGAAAATAAAAATATATGGGGAGAGATAAAGGTGAACTAGAAAACAACTGGAGATCTGGTGTGAAAAAAGACGAAAAATTGTTGGTTAAAGCTGGACTATGTTGATCCTGTGGTGAACTTGGGTTGGTAGACAACAATGTAAACAAAGGTTAGGTGGTTGTGTTGCCGCCAAAACACGTTAAAGGGTGGAGAAATTCGGGAAAATTTCGAAAAAACTGCGTGTAAATGTATTAAAAGGAGTGGTTTTGTGGTGGCATACGTTTTTCATATTAGGTGCAATGTGCTGCCACCCACTCCCAGGTACTCAACATCAGCGACCTCAGTAGTCATTAGACATTGTGAGAGGGCAGAATGGGGTGCTTCCGCGGAACTCACAGACTTCGAACGTGGTCAGGTGATTGGGTGTCACTTGTGTCATATGTCTGTACGCAAGATTTCCACACTCCCAAACGTTCCTTGGTCCACTGGTTCTGCTGTGACAGTGAAATGGAAATGTGAAGGGGCACACAGCACAAAAGCGTACAGGCCGACGGCACAAAAGCGTACAGGCCAACCTCGTCTGTTGACGGACAAAGACCGCATACAGTTGAAGCGGGTCACAATGTGTGATAGGCAGACATCTATCCAGACCACCACACAAGAATTCCAAACTGCATCAGGATCCACTCCAGGTACTATGACAGTTGGGCAGGAGGTGAGAAAACTCAGATTTCGTGGTCGAGCGGCTGCTCATAAGCCACACATCACGATGGTAAATGCCAAATGCAGCCTCGCTTGGTGCAAGGAGCATAAACATTGGACGATTGAATAGTGGAAAAACGTTGTGTGGAGTGACGAGTCATGGTACACAATGTGGCGATGCGAAGGCAGGGTGTGGGTACGGCGAATGCCTGGTGAACGTCATCTGCCAGCGTGTGTAGTGCCAACAGTAAAATTCGGAGGCGGTGGTGTTATAGTGTTGTCGACTTTATTATGGAGGGGGCTTGGACCCCTTGTTGCTTTGTGTGGCACTATCATAGCACAGGGCTACACTGACGTTTTAAGCACTTTCTTGCTTCCCACTGTTGGAGAGCAATTTGGGGATGGCGATTGCATCTTTCAACACGATCGAGTACCTGTTCATAATGCATGGCCTGTGGTGGAGTGGTTACATGACAATAACATGCCTGTAATTGACTGGCCTGCACAGAGTCCTGACCTCAATCCTATAAAGCACATCTGGGATGTTTTGGAACACCGACTTAGTGCCAGGCCTCACTGGCGACATCTATATCTCTCCTCAGTGTAGTACTCTTTGAAGAATGGGGTGCCATTCCCCAAGAAACCTTACAGCACCTGATTGAACATATGCCTGTGAGACTGGAAGCTGTGATCAAGGCTAAGGGTGGGTCAACACCATATTGAATTCCAGCATTACCAATGAAGGGTGCCACGAACTTTTAAGCCATTTTCAGCCAGGTGTCCGGATACTTTTGATCACATAGTGTATTGAATAGTCTTTGTCCTACAACCATTTTGCTGTCAGAAAATTCTTGTGTATGCATTGTGTTTTGTTGTTGTAAATAGCACATTTTCTTTGCAATTAAAGTTTTATTTTCATATTAGTTTCTCATTTCTGTTTTATTGCTACAGTATTATTCTGCATTAGTGACGCCAAAGTAAAATTCTTTGTTAGATCTTCATTTCTCACCAGTCAAAATTACAAAAATTTAACTGCAAACTAAAACAATGAAAAATTCCTGTGGTTTTTTTTTTTCAGATGAAAAAATTCCCACATTTTTCCCGGTTGACTCGAGGTATATCCACCCTGTTAATGCTTAAATTCATATTCAGTGTTAACAAATTTATTTCCTTCAGAAATGCTTCTCTTGCCCCTTGCTTTTGGCTGTTCGCAGTACCATCACAGCAAGGCCATGTTAGCTGATGTTATATTCATAATGAGAATATTCATAATGAAAATAGCTTGACAGTGGGTAATCATGGATTCACACATGAATAAGAAATTGTTTCATGGCATGGAATTGGTCTTCTGGCATTCTTTCCAGAGCCAGCTGATGGATGCCACTATTAAAGACTGCATGGAAAGCATTTGCACCTTCATGCTCACGCTCAAAACAAGGTCCTTGTTCCCAAATGTACTGGCAGACTGTCTTGGAAATGTGAAGGTTTTTCAGTACTGTTATTTGCTGCTATTTAAAACAAACAAATCATTAATTTCATCATCTATGGCTAGAATAGTTTTCTTATATTCATGATTTTTTCCGTGTTGTAGTGTAGCTCAAAACCCTGACAAAAGAAATCCTCCTGGTTGTACATAACTTGTGTGTAAAAGTCAACACTCAATGAATAGCAAAAGGTTGAGTCGTCAACAGGCATACATAAAAGAGAATGGAAACTTCCTAACTTTTGTGTACTTGTCAAAGATTTCTTCCGAAAGCTGGCAGAGTTTTCATGCTCTTTTGTGTGTACCTGTGTCGATGACTCAACCCATCTGCTATTCAGTGTGTGGCCTCCTTTACTCCTAAATTATTTACAGTCTGTCCAAAATTTCCTTATTACATTGTGATATATGCCAGAGGAAAACATCAATTGAAATTTCATTATTAACTGATCTTTATTTATGGATTCACATTTATCTCCGAAGTCTTCATTGACAGATACAGTGTTTCCTGAACAATTTTGACCCTGCTCTGCTAATATGTCATATTTCTCTCTCCTGCTAATCAATTTTGATGAATGGTGCCTTTTCTCTTCCTACTTATGGGCTGCAGAGACTTCATTTCTCTTGTACACTTCAGAATACAAAGGCCGTGGGATACATGGTATTCAAAATGCCTTCTACTTTTTTATTTTGATTTTGTTTAAAAAAGAGGAACACAAAATTCATTGGGCACACAATACTTTGCAATGAATTCTTGGCCACCACACTGGAGAAGGTTTTAGGGAAGAAACGGAGAGGAAGACCACAGAAGAATCACCTGGATTTTGTGATTCAAATTGTATGCTGAATTACAGCATCCAGCAGAAGACTTAGTCTTTAAAAGATGACTGATGATTGTATATCCAGAAAATTCAAGGAAAATCAGACTTCCACCAAGGCCCCTTATGTACCAACAAAAATCAGCCTAATAGGCATTTCAAAACAGTGTCTCCCAAAAATGCAGAGTTCATAATCTGAAATCACTTTGAAATGCTCAATGGTGATGTGAAATAATGCAGTGAGCCAAAAATAAATTATGTTGAAAAGAATACATAGGAAAAGCCTGAGACTTGTGGAACTTATACTGAAGCAGGCTTATGAAGTCAGGATTAATTTCTTTGTCTTGTAATGGACATTGTCATAAACAATTGCAAAGATAAAATAAAGAAACATGTTTCTCTGTTGACCCACAAAAGTACACCTGACCTTACCCTTGTATTGTGGTGAAATGCAGTAGCTTGCTACTACAACCACTCAACACCTAAACAGAACACTCCCTATACAATTAACGCATCTTATCATTCCACTGAATCCCCACAATTTCATGATGTTTGTTGATGGGGCAATTTTCCCAGCAAACAAATTTTTCCACAACATGCAATATGTGATTGCTCCGTTTGGTCTTGACCAAGCAAATGGCTCATAATAAAATTGAAGGCACTTTCCCCAAAGAACAAGTGGATTATGAGTTACTGAGTGGTGATTTACACATAAATTATTTAAATCCAGGATGATTTGTTTTCTCAGGGGCTTGAGTCGCACTAGAACATGGAAAAAGAAATCATGAATATAAGAAAACTATGATAGCCAGAGGTGATGAAATTAATGATCTGTGTGTTTTACACAGCAGCAAATGACAGTATTGACAAATCTTCACATTTCCAACACTGTCTACTGGTACATATCGGAACAAAGACATCATTTTTAAATGGCTATGGAAATTCACAGTTGTACAGGTTAGTTATTGCTACTTTTTCAATTAGTTTTACATTCTACTGACCTTATCTGACAAAGGAAGGAAGGAAGATTTGGGTTTAGTATCACGTCAACAAAACATCACTAGTGCTGGGCACAGGCTCAGACTGAACACAGAAACTGGCCATGCCCATTCAAAGAAATTTTTGTGGCATTTGGCTTAAGTGGTTTAGGGAAATAATCAAAACATAAGTCTGGACTGTTGGATGGGTCATTCAAATGCTGCCCTTCCAAATAATACAATACCAGTATCTTAATTACTGTGCTACCTTGCTAGATTTAACTGATTAAGATCCATGCAATCAATCTGGTAACCCCATGCAAGAAATTTTTCAACAGGAACAATAATTACCACTCAAGCAACAATTCATAGACTGGTTTCATAAACAAAATGTTTCCAGCATGTAATGCTAATTTCCAGCCTATATTTATTGCACTAAAAATATCTTAAAAAAGAGGGAAACAGTTTTCATCATGGATTATAAACATGGCTGCTGTGTGACAAAACTGTGGAGACATTACTGTACTGTACAGCACAGCACCTATACACAATTGCTACTGCAAATACAGACCATTCTTCTATAAACATATTAACTAAATATTACACCAGACTAATAGGGTGCATAAAATTAGACTTCAAACAATATTTTGTTGTAAACACATCCAAACTGATATTTTGCCTCAATGTATGTGTTCAGTCTGCCATTCTCCAAACCACCCAAAGCTTCTAATACAAGATTCATCATTAAATTGTTCTGGTAGTTGTGTGTCTCTGTTAGTGTTAGGTGTCATTTTTTTCAGTATCACATTTATATCGTCATTTGTGAAGCAGTAAGGTCAAGGAAACAAAAGACTATTATGTGAAGCATGCTTGAGTATATTTGAAGCAAACTGTGTGACCAACAAAGCTATCATTCATTGGCAACAAAACCAATTAAGTAAAATATCTATCTAACTACCCTAGTTACATGTGTACTCACTTGTTTTTAGGGCAGCAAGTAGTGCTGTAAGACAAGCGTCCAGTAACGCTCCATCATGATCAAGACATACCATATCACAATGTAATACCCAGACTAGATGTTCTGGAGCAATGCAGAGATCCTGTAGCTTGAGACACTGTGAGTTCATCACAATACTTGCAACAAGGTGTGTCAGAGTCTGTGCAAGTGCACTTGGTGGTCCTGGGCGAAATTTTGGGGAGCACAGAGGTGGGAGTGTTACATTTGGTACAATGAAACCGCTCTCAGGTTCTTCCGTCTTTGGTGCTACCAGTTCCTAGAAACATAAATAATTAAATAGTGTGTATTACTACTACTATTTTTCTCTCACTAATTATTAGAGTGATTTCACTTACAAAATCAGCTTAACTACTCATGGTAAACATATTTAAAGTCCTATACCTGAATATGCTAGTTACAGGGGGCTCAAGAAGTGATAAATGCACTACAATTTCAACATGAAACGTTATATTCTACATCTTTTCAAAATAACATAATTTGCTACTATTACAGTCTTCTATAAACAAATGATATCTATCCTAACCACACATTCAAAACAATAAGCACAGAGATTTATACAAAAATGTAAGACCAAAACTTACAGAATTAAAAAAGTCTTTTTAATTTAGAAAACATACATCGCATTGAACAAAGTCAAAAATTATAAATAATATAATGCTATAACTAACACGATTTGGAATTCTGAATTGTAACTTCTTTTTCCTCATAGTTGGGAAATGGAAAGACATATTGAGCTTCCACCATAGTCCAGTCAGCAGAGTCAATGACTCTGAGTGTCCTCTCTCAATGAGCAAAAGATAACCAAAAGTGAAGCCTTCACACTTATTAAACAAAAGATAACAAGTATTCTTCACAATCTGGCTAATGTAGCTGGTAGTACAAAAGTAACCACAGTAAATGTAATAGGGCATAGGCATGTGAAAATATCATGAGAAAGGAATGAATAAAATTAGGTTTGGGGTCACTGCCCCATTGGCATAATTAGAGATGGAGCCACTAACTAAATCAGGATGGCTGCATAGGGATATCAACTGCAATTTTCCTGAATATGAGTCCAGCATCTTGTCACTGCACATCCTGACTCAGTCAACAATAGGTAGGACATGAGTATTCAATTGCAATGAGGAGATCGAGAGAGAGAGAGAGGCGAAGTATGATTATGATGATAATAATAATAATGATTCAAGTTTCATAATCAATGATTTAAAATTAGAACTATTATTATGACAGAGATATTATGAATGGACTACGCACAATGTCAAATGTCAAAAGTAGAAAACAAGAAGACACTGATAGAACAGGAGACAGGAGGCCAGAGGAATGCTCTGGGAAGTCAACCACACACCCGTATTTGATTCACTGTAAATAAAAACACAGACCAGTGCAGAGGCTTTACTTGACTTTTGAGCTACCACTCCATTTCTAGTTTAAGCACACACAAACACTTAATACACACCTGTCTACAGTCTGAATGACACTCAGTTGCAATGATGCTTTGAGTGTCATTGTAGGCAGGGGGCAGTGTTTGTAAGTGTTTAAAACTAAAACACACAGTGGTAGCCCAAAAGTTAATAAAGTCTCTGGTCTGTTGTGTGTTTTGATGTACAGCACATAAACTTCAGGTGCAGGGTTGCCATTCTAGAATTATCATTATTGGAATGTTATGGTAAAAAAATAATTTGTTATTTTTAAGTTTAAAAAATAATTATATGCACAAAAAAATTGCTAAACAATGTTTAAAAAGCACACGGTGAATGTTTCTGAAATGAGCAGATGAAACTCAGGAAAGTATTTATTTGGATACTGAAAATGCTGTACAGCATATTTACCACTACTACACCAGCTCGATGAAAGTGTACCTATTTCCTTCTTTGGTGACATTCCTGCAAGCACCAAAAAAACTGCACTCCATTCCATTTGATTCAGCCATGACTTTCTTCACTTCTGTTTAATGAGCATCATCGAGAAACACCAAGTGCACAACTGTAATTTTGCCTACCATAACTGAACAGTTTACCCCATTGTCATATTGAAAGCTCCAGGTAGGAATATCAACAATGTAGGAAAAGACAGATTGCTACTTACTGTAAAGAAGACAGGTTAAGTTGCAGACATGCACAATTAAAGAGACACTTAGATAGATCTTTCGCCCACAGCCTTCATTAGTAAAGAGACACAAATGCCATTCACATACGCAGGAAAGCACAGCTCATGCACATGCAACTGCCAACTCCAGCATCTTGGGCCAGAATGCAACTATCATGTGGGATGCAAGCAGCACTCTGAAGATGGTGGGTAAGGGGAAGGGATAGTAGTGTATTGGTGGGGAGAGAGACAAATGCTCTCTGGTGGAGTGAATGGCAACATGCGCATTGTCAGGAGATTGTGGGACAGTAAGGTGGGGAAAAAGGAACAAAAACGGAGAGGAGCGGGGAAAAATGGGCTGATGTGTCGGCAGGGGGCTGCAAATAAATAGGGTGGGAGATGAGATTGAAGCCAGGGCAAAATACTGTCCCCACACCCTCTGCCCAACAGTCTCCACCCACCCTGTCCTATCATCTCCTCCCCATTCTTATCCCCCACCCTGTTTATCTGTACAGCCCTCTGCCAATCCATCTGCCCATCTTCCCTGCTCCTCTCGTGTTTTTGCTCCTTTTCCCCCCATCTCTCTGTCCCACAACCTCCTGACACTGCATCTGTTGGCATTCTAGTCCCTGTACACCCCATCAGACAGCATTCCTCTCTCTCCCCATCTGTATAAATGCTGTGACTTACCAAGTGAGAAAGTGATGGTAGATAGACACAATAAAAAACACACAAACACACACACAAATTTCAAGCTTTCACAACCCACGGTTACTTCAGCAGGAAAGAGGGAAGGAGAGGGATAGACGAAAGGATGTGGGTTTTAAGGGAGAGGGTAAGGAGTCATTCCAATCCCAGGAGCAGAAAGACGACTTACCTTAGGGGGAAAAAGGGACAGGTACACACACACACACACACACACACACACACACACACACACACACACACACACACACACTCACACACACACATCCATATGGACATACACAGACACAAGCAGACATATGTAAAGGCAAAGAGTTTGGGCAGAGATGTCAGTCGAGGCGGAAGTACAGAGGAAAAGATGTTGTTGAGTGACAAGTGATGTACGAGGGGCGGCAACTTGAAATTAGCGGAGGTTGAGGCCTGGTGGGTAACGGGAAGAGATGATATATTGAAGGGCAAGTTCCCATCTCCGGAGTTCTGATAGGTTGGTGTCAGTGGGAAGTATCCAGATAACCCGGACGGTGTAGCACTGTGCCAAGATGTGCTGGCCGTGCACCAAGGCACGTTTAGCCACAGGATGATCCTCATTACCAACAAACACTGTCTGCCTGTGTCCGTTCATGCGAATGGACAGTTTGTTGCTGGTCATTCCCACATAGAAGGCTTCACAGTGTAGGCAGGTCAGTTGGTAAATCACGTGGGTGCTTTCACACGTGGCTCTGCCTTTGATCGTGTACACCTTCCGGGTTACAGGACTGGAGTAGGTGGTGGTGGGAGGGTGCATGGGACAGGTTTTAAACCGGGGGCGGTTACAAGGGTAGGAGCCACAGAGCAGGGAAGGTGGTTTGGGGATTTCATAGGGATGAACTAAGAGGTTACGAAGGTTAGGTGGACGGCGGAAAGACACTCTTGGTGGAGTGGGGAGGATTTCATGAAGGATGGATCTCATTTCAGGGCAGGATTTGAGGAAGTCATATCCCTGCTGGAGAGCCACATTCAGAGTCTGATCCAGTCTCGGAAAGAATCCTGTCACAAGTGGGGCACTTTTGGGGTTCTTCTGTAGGAGGTTCTGGGTTTGAGGGGATGAGGAAGTGGCTCTGGTTATTTGCTTCTGTACCAGGTCGGGAGGGTAGTTGCGGGATGCGAAAGCTCTTTTCAAGTTGTAGGTGTAATGGTTCAGGGATTCTGGACTGGAGCAGATTTGTTTTCCACGAAGACCTAGGCTGTAGGGAAGGGACCGTTTGACATGGAATGGGTGGCAGCTGTCATAATGGAGGTACTGTTGCTTGTTGGTGAGTCTGATGTGTACGGATGTGTGAAGCTGGCCATTGGACAGATGGAGGTCAATGTCGAGGAAAGTGGCATGGGAATTGGAGTAGGACCAGGTGAATCTGATGGAACCAAAGGAGTTGAGGTTGGAGAGGAAATTCTGGAGTTCTTCTTCACTGTGAGTCCAGATCATGAAGATGCAATCAATAAATCTGTACCAAACTTTGGGTTGGCAGGCCTGGGTAACCAAGAAGGCTTCCTCTAAGCGACCCATGAATAGATTGGCGTACGAGGGGGCCATCTTGGTACCCATGGCTGTTCCCTTTAATTGTTCGTATGTCTGGCCTTCAAAAGTGAAGAAGTTGTGGGTCAGCATGAAGCTGGCTAAGGTAATGAGGAAAGAGGTTTTAGGTAGGGTGGCAGGTGATCGGCGTGAAAGGAAGTGCTCCATCGCAACGAGGCCCTGGACGTGCGGGATATTTGTGTACACAGAAGTGGCATCAATGGTTTACAAGGATGGTTTCTGGGGGTAACAGATTGGGTAAGGATTCCAGGTGTTCGAGAAAGTGGTTGGTGTCTTTGATGAAGGATGGGAGACTGCATGTAATGGGTTGAAGGTGTTGATCTACGTAGGCAGAGATATATGTGTATATATACTGATGTTGATGAAGGCTGTGGCCGAAAGCTTTATGTAAGTGTCTTAAGTGCAGCTGTCTGCAACTTAATGTGTCCTCTTTACAGTATAGCAATCTGTCTTTTCCTACATTGTCCATAATCATATTGTATATCAATACTGGCTGGAATTAAATATATCGAACATCTGCTGGTTGAAACACTAAGCCCTCTGTTCCTGGCTTTGACTTTCTGATATGACGGTCCTCTTGTGAGGTCAAAGAGCAAATTGATGATGCAACATTTAGAGTCCACTTAATTTGTTGAATGGTGCACCAGTTATCCTCTTCAATCATCTTCTGAATAAGAAAGTTTTTTTCCTTCTGTACTGGATATTGCTAGGTATTTGGGAAAACTTCCGTCTTCAAGATAATTCTTTCCAAGTTTGAAATCAGTCTGAGCAATGGACAAGTAGTGTACCAAAATACCATTCTTTTATTCAAGTCATCAGTCTTCTGACTGACTTGCTGCAACCTACCACGAATTCCTCTCCTGTGCCAACCTCTTCATCTCATAGTAGTTCTTCTACAACCTCAATTATTTGTTGGCTGTATTCCAATCTGTCTTCCTCTCAGTTCTAATAGTATACAGCTGCCTCTAGTACCATGGAAGTTATTCCCAGATGTTTTAACATATGTTTTATCATTCTGTACCTTCTTCTTGTCACTGTTTTTCATATGTTCCTTTCTTCACAGATTCTGCAGAGAACCTCCTCATTCCTTACCTCATCAATGCATCTAATTTTCAGCATTCTTCAGTAGCACCATATTTCAAACACTTTGATTCTCTTCTTTTCTGGATTTTTGCAGTCCATGATTCACTACCATAAAATGCTGTGCTCCAAATGTACATTCTTAGAAATGTTTTCCTCCAACTCAGGCCTATGTACCAAGTCTACTGAATAAAAAATCCTATTTATGTTCAAAATGGCAAAAAAAGACATATTGAAAGAACTCCACAAATCAGCACATTAAAATTGTGATAAATATCATCAAAATTTTATCTTGGAGTGCTACAAATTTTTGTGCTTGGAGGTCAAATGTCACAAGTCAGCAAGGTGGATATGGTAAGCGTTCCAGTTTCAGTTTCTTATTTGAGGGACACTTCTACAACCTCAATTATTTGTTGGGTGTATTCCAATCTCTGTCTTCCTCTACAATTATAATAGTATACAACTCCCTCTAGTACCATGGAAGTTGCACCAACCATGTTGGAAGAGTATCTGTGGACAGGCTACACCAACATATGTTTTCTTGAAGTTAGGCAGCAGCCTTTTCAGTAGTTTCAGGAGAAATAATCTGAACTTGCATCTCCAATAAACATGGCATTCCTATACCAATACTGTGGTATGGCTGACAGAAAGGTGAAACTATAGCCACTATAATTTCTGTGGACATGCAACTCTACTGCATCATTCAATTATGATGACATCCTCCAGAGTAAAATATTACAGAGGTAAAATTATCCCTCAGTTGGATCTACAAGTGGGACTGCTCAGGGGACACTGGAGGGGGAGAAAAAAAAAGAAGAAGAAGAAGCCACCATTTGGTCAGAGAATGGAGAGAGTGGAATATTAGATCCCTTAATGGTGTAGATGGGTTAGAGAACTTTATAACAGAAGTGTATAGGTTGAAGTTAGACATAGTGGGAATCAGTGAAGTGTTGTGGCAGGTGGCAGGAAGGAGGAGGATCTCTGGTCAGGCATGTACAGGATTAACAACACAAAATCGAAAAGAGTAATGCGGAAGTTCAATAGTGGGGAAAGAAAGAGAAGGAAAAATTGTAGAACATGGGTTGGGGAAAGGAATTAAAAAGGAAGCTATCTTATATAATTTTGCACACAGTATCTATCAATTGCAAACACTTGGTTTAAGATTCACAAAATAAGGCTGTATACATGTACGAGACCTGGAGATACTAGAACATTACAGATGTATTACACACTGGTAAGATAGAGGTGTATAAACTGTGTTTTTTACTGCAAAAGATTTCCAGCAGCAGATGTGAATTAGTTCCAGAAATTACAAACATACAGTAGATCCAATAATTGGACTTTGATAAGTTGCAAAAAAAAGAAGTGGTTTTTGTAGAGAGTTTCGAAGAGGGCATTACGGACTGACAAACTGAAATGGGAAAGGATACAGTAAAAGATGAATTGGAAGCTTTGAGAGTTACAGTGAAGACAGCAGAGAAAAAAACTAAGCAAAACGAAAATGCCTAGCAAGAAACAAAAGAGAGTTTAAATTTGATTGATGAACAGAGGAAATGTATGTAACACCAAACGGAACATTTACCGGTATAGCTAAAAATCAGATTGCAGGAAGTGTGAAGTTGAAAATCAGGAACAGTAGATACTACTTACAGGCAATTTACAAAAACTTTCAGAGAAAAGAAAATTAGCTTTATGGACATGAAGAGGAAAAAGTGGGAAGCACTAAACAAAGAAGAGAAATCTAAAAAGTTGAAGGAATATACAGAAGTGCTTTACAAAAGAAACAAACTCGATGACAATATTAACGGAAAGAGAAGAAAAGTTGATGGGGATGAGATGGGTAATCTGATACAGAGAGAAGAATCTGTAAAATCACTGAAAGGCTCAAGTCTAACAAGACATCTGTAAGAATTATTAAGACAAACCAATTAAAAACTCTTCCACTTGGCTTCTAGGACATATGAGGCAGGTGAAATATCCTCACACTTTAGGAAGAATGCAGTTGTCCCAATATCAAAGAAGGCAGGCAATTACAAAAGTATTACCGAATCATAAATTTAGTTATGGTTGTAAAATACTAATACCAGTTGACTATAGAAGGATTGCATAACTGGAAAATAATCCTAGGGGAAGGTTTGCCCAGATTCTGGAGAATGTAGGAACAACTGTAGCAATATTGACCCTGCAACTTATCGCAGAAGATAGGCTGAAGCGTTGACTACATGGAATTCTTAAGTTATCAAGGATAAAACACATAGACCAAAAGATTATCTACAAATTGTGGAGAAATCAGTCTGAATTTTAAGAAGTGAAGGACATGAAAGGCAGGCATCAACTGAGAAACAACTATGGTCCCGCAGCCATATGTCCAAGGTCCATCACCCAGGGCAACACCATCATCTCCTGCTAGTCTTGCAATCGCACTGCCTCACTGTGTCCACTTCACACGGGAAACTGTCACACGCTGACATGTGTGATCCACAGTTTAACATCCGTTGCCTGCATACTACAAACATGCTGCATTATGTTTGTTTATAGTTAACAATCAAAAAAACTTTGACAGCATTTGGCTCCATTCATCATCTGTGCCTCCATCCAACTTCTGCAGAAAACCCATAATCCACTCCAGCCATCACACTTTTTATGTTAGGTGGGACCTATTGGAGATTGAATTGTTTGACCAATGGTAGGTAGCAATGGAACTGACACCAACAACAGTGGAGTGGTGCAAATGGAAACAGAGTACTGCTGGAAACTGCAGAGGAGATTACAATGTCTTAATCTTTACGAAGAAGAACCTACAAGATGTGACACATATGGAAAATGTACATTGTTACAACACAAGAAGCATCAAATACATATACATGCCTTACCACAGATTATCAAAATCAATAAATAGCTATGAAGTCACAGGACACAAACTATTTAATGAGCTGCCACATGATATACAGGATCTTCCTGAATATACATTCAAAGAAAGACAGCATGAATGGTTTATTGCCCACCCGTTCTATGATATCAATGAATTCTTCAACTGTAAAATGCAGTAATCCAGCAGATGACCCACTGTACATTTATTGTAATGTAAGCTAAAATATTTCAGTAGTCAATACCTTATCACACTGTATTATAAATTGTATCTTCATTTGACGTTGTCAATTGCTGTAATGGCCTAAAGACAATAAAATCATTATTATTATTATTATTATTATTGTGTGTGTAACAGCAGCAAATGTAACAAAAAGTGCTGGTCTTACAGCATTTGTGGGATCCTTGTGGCCTTGGGTTTGTCCTCTTCCTGCTGTCTTGCTTCCACTATGTCAGGGACAGACACAGTTACAGTACCCCGAAAGGATGGACCAATGATATCTATTGTGTGCGGCCAATGTATTTTACCTGGGCATGCAGCCTTGTGCACCAAATCACGATAGTGTTTGCTCAGTATGCTGATAGAAGGGGCATTACACCAGACACTGTACAAAAAATGTGTGGCCAACAAAAGGAAGGCCGCGGGCACCAAGAAGATTTAGGTAATTGTAAATAATAGACAAACGCAAACATGGGTTGATGCTCTTCACAGATATGAAGCCGGATTTCGTCATCCTGATGATGATTAAGGGTTCTATCTTTGCATCATGTGACACTGACTCTAAACAGCAAGGTGCTGAGATACCACATGGATGCGAGATCATTGTTGGGTGTGAAATGATTAAATGATTACAGATCCCTCAAGATAAAGTGAGCACGATTACAGAAAATCTACCGAAGGTATCTGTCCAAGTTTAACATTTTACATTACTGGAGAATATATTGGGTATAAGGAAAATATTATGACATATACCACTACTATACTGATGGAGCAAGATAGTAGCTGAAAAATGATTGTGACCCAGGAAGGACATCAGTGATATCAAGAAGTTCAAGCAGCTTGATACGCTGGACAAGAAAATGCATGTAAAGTATTGGGATTTACTATGAACTATTTAGATTTAATTATAAAAGGAAAATCTCCCTCTCCACACACACCTATGGCCCTATATGGTGCCAGCTGGGCACACAATTCCAGGACTGCAGTTTGACAGATGGACTGGTAGAGGTTCTGTGGGGTGGGGTGAGTAGAGGGAGAGAAAGGCAGGAAGAGGGGTTAGAGGTGGGAAGATAGCAGCTGCAAGGGAGGCAGCAGCTTTGCTGGCTACAAATGCATGAGGGACCAGTGGCAGGTGCATGGGCTAGACACGTAATGCATGGGCCATCAGAGCTGGTGAGTAAGCGGCCTGCAATAAAGGTGACACAGAGACATGAAATGCGTTATCAGACAGAGGAAGCGATAACTGTTGGGTTGGGTGGGGTGGGGGGTGGGGGGGGGGGTGCAGGAAGAGTTGGTTAACATAGACTGAGACCAAGAGGGTTGTGCAAGTGAAGGTCATGTTGCAAGGATAGTGCCCACCTTTGTCATTCACAGATGCTGGTGGTGCATGGAAACATCCAGATGGCCTGGAATATGAAGCAGCCATCAGAATCACGCCTTCTGCACCACTGGGTGGTCAATTTCATATTCGGACACAGTTTGCCAGAAGCTGTTCATTCTGATGGACAGCTGGTTGGTATGGATACCGACATAAAAGGCCATGCAGTGGTAGCAGCAGGGTTGGTGTATGATATGCCTGCTTTCACAGGTGGCCCTGCCTCTAATGGGGTAGGTAAGCCTTTAAAAGGACTGGTGTAGGAAGTGCTGGGTGCATGGAAGGGGTAGGTCTTTGATGTGAGTCTTCCTCAGGTATATAACTCCTCTGGCAACAGGTTGGGAATTGGAATGGCATAGGGATGGTCTACGATGATGTGTAGTTTGGGTGGCCATTGGAATGCCACTTTAGGAGGGTTGGGAAGGATCTTGGGTAGGAAGTACCTCACAATGAAAGAGAGAAAAGGGGGGGGGGGGAGTGAGAGAGAAAGAGAAAGAGAGAGTGAGAGTGAGAGAGAGAAAGAGAAAGAGAGAGTGAGAGTGAGAGAGAGAAAGAGAAAGAGAGAGTGAGAGTGAGAGAAAGAAAGAGAGAGAGAGAGAGAGATTAATGGTTCGATCTCTTCTGCTGTTCCACATACATATCATATGGAGCAGTGGGAGAACAAAAATATGCAACCACCACAGAAATTTGCTCGGAATTATCAGTTGTTCATGAAACTGTGCAGTTCACCAAAAATAAATCACAGCAGTTTGAAGTTTAATTACAGTGTTCAAACAGTGTGGTGGTATGCATTACAGAGCACTGGTGTAGAGATAATGAATTGCAACATATAGCATTATCGTTACACAAATGTGCTGCGTTTCAGGCATATTCTTAGACTTGTCCAATACCTTTAACACTGTTGGCCATAAAATGCTGCGCAACAAGCTAGATGCATTAGGTATAAGGGGAATGACAAATAAATGGTTCCAGCCCCACCTGTAAAACATGATGAAAAAAAACCGTGATTGTCCACACATCTACTGGCGATACATTTTTAGTAAAGCAATTGTCAGGCAAGAAACAAACAAACATACCTGTTCCTCAGTGTAGTGTATTGGGTCCAGTTATGTTTATTAAAAGGTGTCAATGACTTTCCAGATAGTATAATAATATAAGACATGGAGAAAAAGTTCTCTGCACTGATGACAACAACATCATACAAGGTGTGTTAGAAAAGTAATGAGGTTGATGACACACTGTGTTGTTCTAATTGTGTAGGCCTGTGTGTCCATCCCTTCGAGATGCCCAGTCCAAGTTTCGGACCTGTATAGCCATCATGTGATGTTTGAGAGCACCATCAGTGAAGATGTGTTTTTGTCATGTGTTACAAAAATGGAACAGTGGAATTTAAAACAACATTATGCCATCAAGTACTTGGGGAACATTCCTTGTCAAGAGCACACTTTGTTCAATCACATAAATAATTTTTGGAAGGCGGAGAACACGTTGGAGATAAACCTTGCTCAGGGACCCTCAATTAAAAAAACCAACAAAAATTTAGAAAGTATAAAATACGTGTTTGACCATCAGCAGCTTGTTTATTTAAAACCCAAATATTGACTGGTTTCAGTCATAGACCATCTTCATGGATTACGGTTAAAACAGTTTAGGCCACATCACATCTGTCATTACATAAATTATGGCCATGTCACAGCCAGAACTCTGTTTACGCATGTCATTAGTACAGTTGCCTACCAAAGTCCTGTGCGTTATACCGGAATTCACGGCATGCTCTACATATGAGATTTGGCCAATATTTATGTAGTGACAAATGTGATGATGTGGCTTAAACTGTTTTAACCCTAATACATGAAGATGGTCTATGACTGAAACCAGTCAATATTTGGGTTTTAAATAAAAAGCATTTTATACGCTACTTGACGGCTGTTAATAATCACCTTCCAAAATTGTTGAACATGTGCGTGCTCTTGTGAGATCAGACAGACGTTGAACAATAAGGATGATTGGTGATAAACACTTTCATTGTACACTAAATTTTGACCAAAGTTTTGCATATGCAAAAGGTTTGTGCTGAATTGGTACCGAAAAACGTCACAATTGAACAGGACAATCAAAGAAATGTGTGTGTTGATTTTCTTGAGATGACTGCCCATGACAACGAATGGTTCAGTCAAGTGATCACAGGTGATGAATTCTGGATTTTTTAGTACGATCCTAAGGCAAAGCAGCTAAGTGGCTACTTTGACTGAAAAAAGCTGAAATGAGCAAACCAAAGATCAAAACAGTAAAAACTGTCAACCAAGTGGTTTACAATGATGTTCTTGAAAGGCTCAGGAAATTGATGAATTGAGTGAGACCGGACATTGTGGATAAGTGGATGCTGCATCATGGCACTGCCCCACGTCACACAGTCACTTCCATCACAAAATTCTTGACCTCGAAAGGCATTCCTGTTCTTCTGCAGCCCCTCTATTTACCTGATCTGAATCCTTGTACGTTTTTCTATTCCCAAAACTGAGAAATGTCTTAAAAGGATACCATTTTGGGACTCTGGAGAACATTCAAATGAAAGTGATAGATATGTTAAAGGCACTACTAGTTGAAGCCTTTCAATGTTGCAACCAAGACTGGGAATGACGTTTCTGCCAGTGTATAGCTAATGAAGGGAACTACTTCAAAGGGGACAATATTGTTCTTTGGAGGGGGGGGGGGGGAAGGGGGGGAGGGGGGGGGGAGAACAGCTTCGTTAGATACAAAAAATCAGTCTCATTACTTTTCTCACACATCTCAGTGTCACTGAAAAACCACCAGAGTTCCTATTAGAAAAAGCAAATGAAGCCCTCAAGAACATTTACAGCTGGGCAGTACATACTAAACTGACACTGAATATAAAGAAAGCAAACGGTACGTACTTCAGCATAAAGAGGGAAAACAACTCTATCACATTAGACGTAGATAATAAATCTATAGATTGTTTAGCAAGCGCAACGTTTTTAGGGATGAATATTGATCAGCACTTAACATGGAATGAGCACACAAGGATACTGACAAAAAGAATGTCATCAACATTTTATGCTTTGGGGTTCTATCATCAATCTGTAACAGCCAATCTCTTGTTGTACCATACTATTCCTACATGCACTCACTTCTTTGCTATGAGATTCTTTTCTGGGGATCGAAGGCACAAAAGATGAACACAGTTTTTAAACTTCAGGAAAGGGCCACAAGAATAATAACTACACATAGTAACTGGTCTCACTGTAAAGAGCTATTTAGAAAACATGGGCATCCTTACTGCCCAAAGTGAGTACATCTACCAATCTATGGTGCATATTAATGCTAATATTGCCATGTATTTTACTAATAGTTCTTTAAGTATGAGTAATCACGTAATGAGAGCCAGTATAGACTTACATTCACGAAGGAAAAACAAACAAAAACCTCAAAGCAATGTTTTCTATCAGGAAATAAAATTGTATAATAAATTGCCCGTGGAAATGAAAGACATTACTAAAATACATCTGTTTCAAAAGTCAGCTAAAATATTTTTCATTATTAATGCATCCTACACAACTTAAGATTACTTGAACAACTCAAAGAGTAGTGGTCGTAATGAAAGGGGTTAACTGAAACACCCTGTCACATTTCAATACATGATCACAGTTTATTGCTTTTCCATTTACGTCCTACAGTACATGTCTTTTTTTCCACCACATGGACAGAGGGGAGGACAGAACTGAAAATGGAGCATACCTGAATGTTGGTGGCCCATCAATTGGCGGCCCAAACAGGCTGAAGTTATCACAAGGGGCATAGCAGCATCTTTGTGGCCCAGAAGTCATCAGGGGTGTTTTTCGCGTGTGCAGTGAAGAAGAGCAAAACTATGTTTTTGTATTATTAGCTGTCAGGAAATATCTGTGTATAAATCAAAAAACACTTTTGTAGCAGGGACCAACCGAATGAGATGGTGCTGCTGTTAAGACTCTGACCTCATATTCAGGAGGATGAGGTTCACTTTGTCCAGCCAGCCTGGTTTGATTTTCCTATATCACTTCAGGCAAATGCCAGGTTGGTTTCTTCACCAAGAATACAGCTGACCACCTGTTCTGTCCTTATGGAGCAGGCTTCAGTATTCTTTAGATATCTATATTTTAAGCTATTATTTTTTATTTTATGACCATGCCAACTCCTATATCATTATGGGGCGATCTTTGGGTGAAATAAATAAATAATGAATGATTTGTTAGAGTTATGATTATGTTGGGCTATGGAAGATTATGAGGTATTGAGCATACATAATGAACTATTGTGAGGGATATAATTATGAAGTGTTAGGGGTTAACTATCATAAAAATGTAGTAGATTCTGTTCATCAAGCTATAGAACAATGAAGTTCTGATATTTCCTCTGCCATTAAGTCCAAGCATGCGATCATAGCAGTGCTACCACTGACTCTTTCCTTTTTTTAATTATTATCTTTGTTTGTTATGACGTAGTAATAAGACAATAAAATAATGCACATATTGGTAAGCAGCTCAAGAAGTTCCTGGTTTGGTCTTGAGCACTGGAAGAGCACATAGAATTGTTCACCTAGGATAGATTTGGGGATGGCCCTACAAGCTGTACATGTTACTTCTGTCTTCTAACTAGTTACTCGGATTGCATGATGTCGATGCAGTTACTGAAAAAGTAGGTAAGGTTAGTAAGGTTACAGTGATAGGATGCCTCCCTGATCCCCACATCACATTCCACAAGGTGGAACGACACACATGCTTCCCAAATTGAAAAGAAAGAGTTGAAGTAAGGTAGTGCAAAACAGGACATAAAGATGCTGTCACTGTGAGCCAGTGAATAAAGTGTAAATATTGAGAAAGGGTATCAAAAGTGAAGGTTATTCAATAGTGTTAACTCCGACTCAAAAACAAGAATGCAATGTCTACAAAATTGTAAATATATCAGTGCTTCTGTTAAAGTCAG
This sequence comes from Schistocerca americana, assembly GCF_021461395.2. Lineage (NCBI taxonomy): Eukaryota > Metazoa > Arthropoda > Insecta > Orthoptera > Acrididae > Schistocerca > Schistocerca americana. Next base: position 214,724,847 of record NC_060125.1, on the reverse strand, counting down.
TTTCTCAAACTGGAATCCAGTGGGCCAGAATTCTCCTATGGGAGAGGAAATTTAACAGCACATTACAGGAGCCCAGTGCCATACTCAGGTTGTGAGTCACAGACAGCCAACATAGCATTTTGCCATCCATGCAGCATCCCCAATAGCAACTCAGTTCTCTGAGACAGTTGCCGCCAGTCATCAGGAAGTTTCAATGGCACTGGAGCACGTGGCGGTGCTTGTCTTCTGCATTAGGAAGCCCACTTGAGCAGTACACATATCCCGGGCTAACAAAACAGGTCACCTGCATGACTGAGCTATGCTTTAACATTCGCTGTGTGTGAATCTCTACCGTAGGGTCATCAATGCTCTTCTGCCACAGCTACCACATTGCATCTGGTCTGCAAACCAGTAACTGTTGTATGGCAGCCCAGCTATCAAATAATCATTATTTTGTTGCCATCTCCTCAATACCGCCTGCCAAGGATCCTGCCACTGACTCATGGTCTCAGATACGAACTCAGGTCTTCACTGATCCTTGATACTGGTGTCCAACACTGCTCAATTTAGCACCATAGTGATCAGTCCAGGGTTCGTCAACCTGGGCAACACTGACATCTCCCACTAGGCTGGACACCAGCCAGCCTTGTTCTGGCCACCCAAAGCCAGGACACTGTCATGCCATTCTCACACAGCAACAGCCAGATGCAGGAATGCGCTGATGACAAGGCCTCTTGCCACTTCTCCGAAAAATGCTCAAAGTGATGTGACCACCCTGGTACGTCTGGGTCCCATCACCTGCTTGCTGCACTATGTCTGTTAATGGTTAACAATAAAGAACTTTTAAGACATCTGGCTACCTTCATCATCTATATCTCAGCTCACCTCCAACAGAGAACTACTTGCCCACTTCATCCACTGCGACACCTTTTACATGAACATAAATGAAAGTAAAACATGGGAAATGAAAAGTACCTGAATTAAGTTTGGTGATGCTGAGAAAGTTGGGTTAACAAAATAAGTGACAGTAGCATCAGTAAATATATTCTAAATTGTGGACTCACAATACCAAGAAAAACTTTTCTGAGAAAGTGAAATATGTTACGATAAAATAAAAATTTAAATGCGTTCATACTCTTTTGTAGCTGAAGTCAGTTTCTATAAAGTTCTTCCAGATTGTAGTTCACGTTATATAAGTCTGCAGGCTTTCATGGTCGTTGTCACTAGAGTTAAAATCTTCTGTTTTTAGGCAGCATCATAATTCCTTTAGAAGGAAATATGACATGGCCTAACAATCCAGAAGATTTTAACTATAGTTCACATTTTTTCTTTCTTTTTTTGTTTATTTTTTTTTTTGCAACATGCTCGATTACATTATTTGTAATACTACATGTATTGTGTGTGTGTGTGTGTGTGTGTGTGTGTGTGTGTGTGTGTGTGGCGATAGAAGAGAGGGGGTGAAACCTGTTGTTGGCACATAGCCTACTCCTCGTAAATAGCACCAAGGCTGTCGCCGAGCTCAACATCCCCACCTGATGGATGGATCACTATCAACAGTGTCACATGCTCTCATTTCATGAGACACTGCAGAGAGGGTTGGCATTTAAACCAGGACATTGGTGCAAAGTCTGATTATTATGAACTGTACACCACCACCTCTTCTCCCATTGCTTGATGAATACTAGCAGAGAAAATTTTTTCCACCACTGAACTGACTTACCCCAATGTTGAGTGCCACTGCAGAAGCATGCACCAGTGACATCAGCCACAGGAGCGATTATCACATTATGTTGTTAAGTGATGTACCAACATTTCGACCACTAGTGCACGTGACTTCAAAATGGAATGTAATACTACTATAATATACTTCTTTTACTCTAGCCTTAACAATTCTTTAAAATGAGTATAAGTAAAATTCATCATTTGCTTGAATGTTGGAAGTGGAGAACAAGAGAGCTAACGTTCTTCATTGTCTGTAATTTAAGAGGGAACTGTATGTGTTTGCCTCATTCATTTTAGTGAACTGCCACTGGTTTTATGATAATGTCTGAGCCAAATGTGCTATTTTAGACATGTTCTAATATGTATTCCCATCTCTCTGATGTTTATTTGCATCACGTGTATGCAGTATATTGGCGACAACTTTGATGGTCCTTAGCAGGCCATTTAGTTTTACTGTTACTACAATAGATCAGTTTGATGACGACTCAGTGAAGAATTTCCCAGTGAGGTTAGCGACTCACTGCATGAACGGTAAAAGAATAGTGGATGCTCCATCCAACACCTTGTCTCTGTTCTTTTTTTTGTATGGGCAGGATTTTGTTGATCACTTCTTTGCTGTATCCGTTAGATCTGAAGGTGGTATGCAACTTCGGCACTTTTGACTTAATGTTGTCAGCAAAGGAGATGTGAATCTTCTTGGTCAGTGTGTATATTACAGAGTTGTTCTGCTGTGAGTGGTAGTGGGACATAGCATGCATAGGTGCAGGTAGGCCTACTGTATATTCTAATGCTTTGGACGACTTAGAGTGTTGAAGAATGTATGCTAACTTCCACTCCTTTTACAAGATGACTTATTTGTTGTCTGCAGCCAATCTTCTTCGCTGGCTGCTGGAATCTCTTTAAACTTCTTCTCCGAAGAGTGATGATAGGTACAGGAATATTTAAAATTCTCCCTCTAATTTTCGTCAACTAGCGATATATTAAAACTTCATATAGAACAAACTTCTCCCTTCTCACATAAACATCTGACTTCTTGTAAGTCACTCGTATCACCTCATGTCAGAAACAAATCTAATTACATCAATAAAAGAGTTGGCTTAATAACCATAGCTATATATCATAGGATTCATGAAATACGTCTTGCCTCTAGCTAGGCTGGAATACGAGTTTATTAAGAGCTCTTTTTCTTTTCACTAACAATAGCCACTGACACTGTTATCACAGAGTTACATAAAAACTCCATGGTCCTCTCGTATGCACTCACTAAACATCCATGGACTGCCCAACAGGTACTTGCTAGTGCCGTTCGACCTCTGCACCTACATTCTTCCTGCGACTGAATTTAAACCTGCACACAGACATGTGACACGCAATAGGTAGGATTCCGCTCTCTCACACTCATTTCTAAAATATTGTCTGTTCAAGATGGTAGAGGGCTGAGTGTTTCACGAATTTATGCAGAAATTCTTGAAAGACTACAATACTGTGTGTCCAAGTGTACCATCTCGTGACTTGTACATTTCCATGTTAAGAAATGGGAGCACACGGTTCTTTTCTATTTCAACTGTATGCTTTGATATTGTGTTGACAAATTTATGGAAATTGCAGAATTAATTTTACACATGACAACAAAAGATCAACGTAAGGTGAAGCCATTACTTTGGTTTCACCAAAGTGAAATGACATCTATCTCCTCAAATGCCCTTCTTGTGGAGTTGCTGACTACAGCATTTCTAAGTTACTCTCATGACAAATTGTGTAGTAGTTCCTTGAAGAGTCTATATCTCTTCTTTCTTCTTTTAATCCAACTTGGTAAGGGCTCCAGACTAATGAACAATAGTAAAAAAACTCATTGAATGGGAGTTCTGTAAGCAGTCTTCTTTGTGGGTGATTACACTTCCTGTAAGATTCTTCCGGTCTCAGTCTGATGTTTGCTTTCCACATAACTACATATATGTGGTCATTTGATCTTAAACTGCTCTGAAAAAATACTACAGGCAGACAAATGATTGGTGTGACCAATCCCAGAGACAGATCACTCACCACTTCTTGATTGCTTTGACAATGAGAAAATAGAGGGATTTGAACTATGAATTGTTAGAACATTCACCAAATATGGCACCATCTCACTTCCACATATTCCACACAAGTGAAGGAACCTCTCTCCCATGAACAGGTTATAGCAGCTGTAGATAGATTTTAATTTAGCAGAATGGGACAGTATAAAACACAGAATGATAACATGCATTTTGGAGATTGTGATACTATCACACAATCTTTACACGAAGACATATACATGGAGATGTTTCAATTCTATCATTGTTTGCTTACTGTATCTATGGAAATTATTTAACTTATGATGAAGTTAACACAACAGTATTCAATTCTGATCAATTTATAGAAGGATTATGCTACAAACCCAAAATATGTTAAACCATACGTAAACACACATACTAAAATTTGTAAAAACAGTTTTATGAAAGCAAACAAATTTCAATTGTATGTTTAATTATGCACCGTTCAAACAATACACGAAATGATCTTGCATGTTATACAAGGACCAATGATAGTAGACATGAAGGTCAGAGAGTATTGCCTCAGTTTTACTGAAGTACAGGGTGATTATAATTTAAGTTAAACTTTCAAACTGCTCTAGAAATAACACCACTGAAACTTCCTGGCAGATTAATTTCATAATGGAAAATTTCATTATGGAAGATTTCATTCTGAATAACACCACTGGATAGAATGATGTCAAATTGCAATGGACTATAATAGGAGAAGGGGGAAAACATGTGGCAGAAGAAAAATAAATAGTTACAAAATGTAGGAATAGATGGTGCAGTAAGTATCATAATTTAATAGTGGTCGACTACAAATGACAAATGAATCAGACAAATGAATCATACAACAATGCCTAAGGTGTACGTCTGACATTAAACAAACCTTACTACTCAGTGTGCATGGGTGTACAGGTGTGATACTGTTGGTTATGCATGCCCATCCACCATGGCAAGGTCATATCACATTGAAGGGAAAAATCAGTTTTTAATTGTCCTGAGGGCAACAACAGCATAAAAAGCATCATTCCCATAGGTTTTTAATTGACCTGAAGCAAAAAACTGCATAAAACGCATCAATCACATCGGCTTTTAATTGTATTGGCGCCAAAACTGCATAAAAAGCATCAAATACATCAGTCTCTAATTGTCTTCAGGCCAAAAACCGCATAAAAAGCATCAATCAAAATCAAAATGGATTATTAATTTCCATGTGACCGGTATAAAACATGTTCAATATGCTGTCCACCGTTTTCGGCAATAAGCTGAAATCGAGAAACAGCATGTTGCACAACTGATCAAAGTGTTTCTGAGGTCACGTTCAGAATGTGTTGCACAATGCATGCCTTCAATGGAGCTAAGTTTGCAATCAGAACACTGAACACAACATCTTTCAGATAGCCCAACAGCCAGAAGTCACACGGATGAAGATCAGGTGATCGGGACAGCCAGGCTGTAGGGAAATGGCGCCTGATAATTCAAACATTTCCAAAATGGCGCTTCAGCAGCTGCTTAACTGGATTTGCAATGTGCGAAGGTTCGCCATCTTGCATAAAAATGATCCCATCTACACATCCGTGCTGTTGGAGAGCTGGAGTGATGTGGCTGCACAAAAGACAGTCATAGCACTTACTAGTGACGGTACAGGTAACAGGACTGGAAGCACCTGTCTCTTCGAAAAAATATGGCCCTATAATAAATGATGCCGTACAACCTGCACCACACAGTGATCTTTTCAGGATGAAGTGGTACTGGTTGATTTGCATGTGGATTTTCCATTGCCCATATTTGACAATTCTGTGTATTGACATATCCTGTTAGGTGGAAGTAGCCTTTGTCTGTCCACAAAATCTTCCACGGCCAATCATTGTCCACTTCCATGCGAGCTAGGAATTCTAAAGCAAAGATCTCTCTTGCTGGCAGATCAACAGGAAGTAACTCATGCACATGAGTAATTTTGAATGGATAGCAAAGAAGGGCGTTTAATAGGATTTTATGCACAGTGCTCATGGGTATGTCCAATGTTCGGGCAATTCTCCGTGCGCTACACGTTTGCACACTACCACTCATCTCCTCTTGCATTCACTGCTTCCACTGACATCGAATCAATTCATTTCCTCCCTCTACCAGGTTGCACACCAGAAGAACCCACCTTTTCGAATTCCCAAATTATTTTCTCCGGGCCCACAGTAGTCATCAGCCCAATGCCTTTTTTCAAATCCTTCAGCGTCCGGAAATTCTGTAAAGCGACGTGTGCATAGTAACCATTCTTGTAATACAGCTTTACAAGTAGAGTGCAATCCTGCATTGAGACAGTCATAACGAAGTCACAGACACAAAAGGAGGAAAAGCCATGTACCCAGTGTGTTTATATCAACATGAATGGGTCATGCACATGACAGGTGTTTTCATTTATGTATTCTGACACATACAGCGCCAACTACTGATAAATTTTCACACTATTTTTTTCTTCTGCCGTACGTTTTCCTGCTTCTCCAATAATATTCTGTTGCAATGTGATATCATTCTGACCAGTGGTGTTATTTCTACAGCACTTTGAAAGTTTAATTATAATCATTCTGTATTGTGTTAGTCCTGTATGAGATTTTGGTGTATGTCTTTTTAGAAATAAACTGCTGAAAGAGTAACTCCATCATATCGATTACATCATTTTAATAATTAGTGTACCACAAAAAACTGTCTCGATATGCAGAATTAGGAAATCAAGCACACTTCATAAAGAATGAATTGTTTATTAAATGGAGAGTTACCCACTTGACAAGAAAAAAATATGAAAGTTAAACAATCAAGATTTATCCTTAAGTAGTGACATAACATCGTAGAGATGAGTTGGGAGATGCTGAAAACATCAAGAGTGGTATACTAATTATTTTCTTCATTTCAGGTCTGCATCAGACGAAAGAAAATATATTTTGACAATCAGAATACACCAATTTTTTGGAACAATTTGGACAACAATATCTGCATTACTAGCAGATAATGTGAATATACACATGGTGTGTAGGTACACGACAAAAGACCCTCAGTATATTGTAAAATTACGATTTATTAAAAACAATAAAAATGAAACACCGATTGATCATAAGCGTTGGTAAAGACATTAATTATGAACGTGTGGTAGGGCGCAGGTAATGAACAAAACATTTAATCTTTTTTTTACATGATTTTGTCTAAAACTCTCTCTTATGTAGAAGGACGATGAAGATGGTTGGTTTTAATTATGAAGTATTATGAGTTTTATGTATCATGTATGTGCATGAATAATAGGATATTTAACAACAGTGTCAATTATTTTTTTATTCAAGTGAAGTGAACCAAGTAAGGAGGATTTTCTTAACTATGACAAGTGCTGGTGTATTTGGAGTCCACTGCCTGCAGCTACAATTGAAGAAGTAAGAAACGAAGTCAGATAGCTTAAAAATTCATATAAGCACAGAACATTTCTAATAACGCAATCATGTTATATCAATTTAAAAAGTGTTTTCATATGCATATTTAATAATATTCAGTAACATTTATTTGTTTGTTTTATTACAACACAATTGTCGAACTGTGCCAGGACTTCAGGGCACCAGTTCTGAGTAGGGTTTGTTAATTATTGTTAAAGTAAGAAATTTCTATGGCATTGTTATTGGTCATAATAACTAATTTTGTATTTTCTGTTTGCATGAATCATGACGGGGAGTAAGTATTGCAAAAAAGCAAAATTGAGGAGAAATTTTTTGAAAGCAATAAGAGCTGGACCCAGGTCACATAAAATTTTCCATAGTAAGTGGTTTTGCTGGACACAGCAAAGGTAAGACGGCTACACCAAGTTACTTGCATGGTTATGCTTGGTAGCACTTCTTTTGATGTAGATAGAAACCTTTTCTTCGTTATTCCCTTTCTTGAATTTTATTTGAGAGAAATTTACAGGAATTTTTCAGTGGGATACATATTATCAGAAAAACATAAAGAATTGCAGTACAATAATTTGCACATTATAAAAGATGTAAAACAGGCTTAGCATAGAAATTTTAACATTTTTGTGGAAACTTTCCTTTTTTTTTCATGTTCATATAACATGGCCGAAAAATATATGCCCATTATTGATAGCAATAGCAAAAACGCAATCAGCCAAGATGGCGTAGAATTGCATGATCGAACAATTGAAGTTCAAGCGTCATGCATGCCTACTGCAGAAAGTTTAAGTAGATCAGAGATGAGTATCACAGGTGGATGACACAATGTTTACAATTGACGAGACAATGTCACACATCTTCCATAGTGACAAACCGCTCATGAATGAAACATTGGAGAGCGATCCAATATGAATTTTGACAACATGTTACAAACACCACTTGTCCACAACACAAATAATAACTGAGAAACTACAGCTGAAGGAATTATAGTAGTACAACTGAGGCACTACTGTGGCAGTTATTATTTAACATAAACATGAAATTTGATAATATAAACACGAAATTTGATGATATGAAACACAATATGAACACCAATTTCAGTGATTTGAAACAAGATATGAATACCAGAATTGGTAATTTGACACAGAATCTGAACACCATCACACAAGATATGAACATGATAAAACAGCAACAAAACACAGTTACACAAGATCTTAATACAATGAAGCAAGAATAAAAACAAGTATTCAAGGATTTGCAAGACACGGTCTCACAGAAATTCAATGACTTAGCCACAAATTTTCGCCCTGAAATCGACAAATAATTGAATGATATGAAAAAACAGGTAAAGCATGAAGTACCTTCTGAAGTTAACAGTAACATTACGGAGTTAAAACAGAAGGCAGATTCTTTTAATGACCATCATCATCGAGTAGAGCAACAGATAAAGAAAATCACAGACACAAACACAAACATTGAAGCCACACAAAACCAGCTAGTTTTGTCAATATAAAAGGTTACCATTGTCATTAACAAACTAAATAGAGATACGAAACGGTACCTATACCTGTAGAAGAACTTACTTTAAGAGTAGCAACATTAGAAGTTGACTCAGCGTGTGCTAGGAAGGAGAGAGAGAAGATCAATGAAAATCTGAGTGATATTATTAGTCAAGTTGAAGCCGGTACATTAGATACGGGTAATACCATTGCACAGAAAAGTTAGTAACCACCTGCAAGTTAAACACAGAAGAAATAGAAAAGACTATTCAGAAAAAAGAAAAAGAAATAGTGAACAAAGTAAACATTAACCTACAAGCTGCGGAAAACAGGATCCACAATCTCCTAGAAGAAAATATTACCAGATCTTGAAATATGCTTGTAAATTGTAAATAATTCACAGGCTACAGTGAACAAACCACAACCTATTGGTATTTATCCACAAATTGTCACGAGTCACATGTACCAGTGACAGTTGTTGAGTGCAAAATGTAAACATACCCACAACTCCAATACCTGAGCAATTACCAACCGGAATTACAGGTAACTACAATAATCACATAAACATGACTGAAAATGCCACGTGTCTGTCAACTATTTTTGCAGATGAAGGTTTGCTGAGACATCAACAGTTTCCTGCAGTCACTACCGAAGGTAAAATAATGAATCCCGTAGTATTTATCAGTGCTTTCCATCATGTATTTCCACACAACTGGATGAAAGCACAGAAAATCAGATTTGTCATTGGATATATGCAAGGTGATGTTCTTTTATTGGCAACTGAAGTGGCAGAACATGGCAGCATTTATATCCAATTTCAACGAGCTTTCCTCGACAAATACTGGTCTGAGGCAGTGAAAGAAAGCCTCAGGTGCAAGGTTTTCAATCCCACACCTTTCAATGGTAAATACAGTAGTCTACGAGGATACTTTTAAAAATAATTGAACCAGACACACTACTGGACAAACTCAATATCACAGGTAGACATGTTAAAAATTTTGAAAAGTCGTTTACCATAGTAAATTAGAGAAAAATTAGTCACAACGCCAGAGCATGACAATTAGTATTTTCTGTCAGTGTTTGATTCTGTAGATTTAATCTATGAGGAAAGACCTGTACCCAATAGAGCAACAAAAAATCAGGCCCAAAAACAACATAGTTATGTAAATCAGTCAGTAAAACGTGATCTAAATACACAGCACGGATGGTACACACAACAGCAAAGTTACATACCCAGAGGTAACGGGAACGGAAAAACAAACAAATTAAAAGAAATTTGCAAAACAACCGGGGTAACTTCAATGCACGAGCGAATTACAATCGAATGAATTACAACACCATCACAAGGTCCTAGGCCGATGAATAGCAGTGGCCGACGTGAGGCAACAATGCCATGCCTTATGCTGTACTGCAGCCTACCTTTGGGCAGCAAAATAACTGCACAGCAGCTAACGACACAAATTGGCAAAGTACACACACAGCGCAATTAACTGAAAGTACTCCAAGTAATGAGTTAAGTCACACTACGCCATTGGAAAACACCAACCTGTCATAGTTAAGCCCCACTTCTCAGGGAGTGGGGGGGGAAAAAAAAAAGTTCAAATGGCTCTGGCACTATGGGACTTAACATCTGAGGTCATCAGTCCCCTAGAACTTAGAACTACTTAAACCTAACTAACATAAGGACATCACACACATCCATACCCGAGGCAGAATTCGAACCTGTGACCATAGCGGTCGCGCGGTTCCAGACTGAAGCACCTAGAACACATCGGCTGGCGGCAAAGCAAAACTACAAAAATGTTTCATAAGGTTTG